>NC_139512.1:95194365-95341865 GCF_947247035.1 Vipera ursinii
TGTGTGAGTTCCGGCACATTTTTCTTTTACAAAAAAAGCACTGCTCATAACAACAAAATTTCAGTGAAGAGAAATTAACTGGCTATGTTGTTGTTGTTAGTTGCGAAGTCGTGTCGACCCATTGCAACCCTATGGACAACGTTCCTTCAGGCCTTCCTGTCCTCTACCATCTTCTGGAGTCCATTTAAGCTCACACCTACTGCTTCAGTGACTCCATCCAGCCACCTCATTCTCTGTCGTCCCCTCTTCTATTGCCCTCAATCTTTCCCAGCATTAGGCTCTTCTCCAGTGAGTCCTTCCTTCTCATTAGATGGCCAAAGTATTTGAGTTTTAGCTTCAGGATCTGGCCTTCTAAAGAGCAGTCAGGGTTGATCTCCTCTAGGACTGACCGGTTTGATCGCCTTGCAGTCCAAGGGACTCGCAGGAGTCTTCTCCAGCACCATAGTTCAAAGGCTTCAATTCTTTGGTGCTCAGCCTTTCTTATGGTCCAACTTTCACTGCCATACATTGCAACTGGGAAGACCATAGCCTTGACTATACGCACTTTTGTTGACAGGGTGATGTCTCTGCTTTTTAGTGTGCTGTCTAGATTTGCCATGGCTTTCCTCCCCAGGAGCAAGCGTCTTTTAATTTCTTGGCTACAGTCCCCATCTGCAGTGATCTTGGAGCCCAGGAAAATAAAATCTGTCACTACCTCCATTTCTTCCCAATCTATTTGCCAGGAATTGAGAGGGCTGGATGCCATGATCTTGGTTTTCTTAATGTTTAGTTTCAACCCAAATTTTGCACTCTCCTTCTTCACTCGCAACAAGAGGCTCTTTAGTTCCTCTTCACTTTCTGCCATTAGAGTGGTATCATCTGCATATCTTAGGTTGTTGATGTTTCTTCCGGCAATCTTAATTCCAACTTTTGATTCATCTAGCCCTGCCTTTCTCATGATGTGCTCTGCATATAAATTAAATAGGCAAGGCGACAGTATACAGCCTTGCTGGACTCCTTTCCCAATTTTGAACCAATCAGTGGTTCCCTTTCCAGTTCTCACTGTTTCTTCTTGGCCTGCATATAGGTTTCTCAAGAGACAAATAAGATGGTCTGGTATGCCCATCTATTTAAGGACTTGCCACAGTTTGTTATGATCCACACAATCAAAGGCTTTAGCATAGTCAATGAAGTAGAAGTAGATGTTTTTCTGGAACTCTCTAGCTTTCTCCATGATCCAGCGTATGTTAGCAATTTGATCTTTAGTTCCTCTGCCTCTTTGAAATCCTGCCTGTACTTCTGGTAGTTCTCGATCCACATACTGCTGGAGTCTAGCTTGTAGAATTTTAAGCATAACTTTACTAGCATGAGAAATGAGTGCAATGGTGTGATAGTTTGAACATTCTTTGGCACTGCCTTTCTTTGGAATTGGAATGTAAACTGATCTTTTCCAATCCTGTGGCCACTCTTGAGTTTTCCAAATTTGCTGGCAAATTGAGTGTAGCACTTTTACTGCATCGTCTTTTAAGATTTTGAATAGCTCATCTGGAATACTGTCACCTCCACTAGCTTTGCTGCTGCTCAGCTTTTCTAAGGCCCACTTCACTTCACATTCTAGGATGTCTGGCTCAAGGTCAGTGACCATCTCATTGTGATTGTGGCATGGGTCCGGAGTACCTTAGGGAGCACCTGCTGCCGGCATCAACTTCCCTCCGCCCAGTGCGCTCCCACAGAGAGGGCCTCCTCAGGGTGCCACCGGTCAGAGAATGTCGTCTGGTGGCCCCCAGGGGGAGGTCCTTCTCTGTGGGTGTGCCGGATTTGTGGAACCGTTTACCAGTTGAGCTCCGGATGGCACCCGACCTTCGCTCCTTCCAACGGGATCTAAAGACTTACTTGTTTGAACAAGCTGGCCTGGCCTGATGGGTTTGGGTTTTATTATTGTTTAATGTTTTAAATGTATTTTAACTTATTGTTCTGAAGTACTGGGCACTTTGTTTAATCCATTCTTAATTTTTGTATTTCTTTATTTTACTATTTATTGCCCTGTTCACCGCCCTGAGTCCTTCGGGAGAAGGATAGTATATAAATAAAATTATTATTATTATTATTATTATTATTATTATTATTATTATTATTATTATTATTATTATTATTATTATTATTATTATTATTATTATTATTATTATTATTATTATTATTATTATTATTATTGTCAGGGATGTTAAGCTCATTCCTGTATAGTTCTTCTGTGTAATTTTGCCACCTCTTCTTAATCTCTTCTGCCTCTGTTAGGTCCCTGCCATTTTGGTCCTTTATCATGCCCATTTTTGGATGAAACGTTCCCTTCATTTCTCCAATTTTCTTGAAAAGATCTCTGGTCCTCCCTATTCTATTGTTTTCTTCTATTTCTTTACATTGTTCATTTAAGAAGGCATTCTTATCTCTTCTAGCTATTCTTTGAAATTCTGCATTTAATTGGGCATATCTTTCTTTTTCTCCCCTGCCTTTCGCTTCCCTCCTTTCCTCAGCTATTTGCAAAGCTTCCTCAGACAGCCATTTTGCTTTCTTGCATTTCTTTTTCTTTGGGATGGTTTTGGTTGCTACCTCTTGTACAATGTTGCGAACCTCTGTCCATAGTTCTTCAGGCACTCTGTCTATCAGATCTAATTCCTTAAATCTATTTGTCACCTCTACTGTATATTGAACTTGGATATGATTTAATTCATACCTGACTGGCCTAGCGCTTTTCCCTACTTTCTTTAATTTAAGCCTAAACTTTGCAACAAGAAGATCATGGTCTGAGCCACAGTCAGCTCCTGGTCTTGTTTTTACTGACTGTATAGAGCTTCTCCATCTTTGGCTGCAGAGCATATAGTCAATCTGATTTCTGTGTTGACCGTCTGGTGATGTCCATGTGTAAAGCCGTCTCTTGGGTTGTTGGAAAAGAGTGTTTGCTATGACCATCGTATTCTCTTGACAAAATTCTATCAGCCTGTGCCTGGCTTCATTTTGTACTCCAAGGCCAAACTTGCCTGTTATTCCAGTTATCTTTTGGCTTCCTACTTTAGCATTCCAATCCCCCATGACGATAAGGACATCATTTTTGGGTGTTAGTTCTATAAGGTGCTGTAGGGCTTCATAGAACCGGTCAATTTCATCCTCTTCAGCACCGGTGGTTGGGGCATAGACTTGGACTACTGTGATATTGAATGGTTTGCCTTGGATTCGAACTGAGATCATTCTGTCATTTTGAGTATTGTATCCCAGTATTTCTTTTCCTACTTTTTTAATTTAATTAATTTAATTTAATTTAATTTAATTTATTGAGATTTTTATACCGCCCTTCTCCCAAAGGGACTCAGGGCGGTTCACAGGGCATAAATATAATTAACAATACAAACATTAAAAGACAATTAAATCAATGCCCAAGTTAAAACTAGAATAATAAAACAAGCCAATAAAAAACCCATATACCCACATCAGGCCAGACCCGCTAGTTCAAATAAATGGGTCTTCAACCCGCGACGGAAGGATCGGAGGTCTGATGCCATCCGGAGCTCAACCGGCAGTTGGTTCCATAACGCCGGAGCACCCACAGAGAAGGCCCTCCCCCTGGGGGCCACCAGTCGACATTCCTTGACAGGAGGCACCCTGAGGAGGCCCTCTCTGTGGGCGCGCACAGGGCGGAGGGGAGTCGACGCCGGCAGCAGGTGGTCCTCGAGGTATCGCGGACCCATGCCATGTAGGGACTTAAAGATCATAACCAAAACCTTGAACCTTACCCGGAAGACAACTGGTAACCAATGCAGCTCACGGAGCAAAGGTGTAACATGGGAGTACCGGGAAACTCCCAAGACAACTCTCGCGGCCGCATTCTGTACCAGTTGGAGCCTCCGAGTAGTCTTCAAGGGAAGTCCCATGTAGAGAGCGTTACAGTAGTCTAGGCGAGAGGTCACGAGCGCATGAGTGACCGTACATAAGGCCTCCCGGTCCAGATAGGGCCGCAACTGGTGCACCAGGCGAACCTGGGCAAAAGCCCCCCTAGTCACGGCCACTATGTGATCCTCCAAAGTGAGTCGTGAATCTAGGAGGACTCCCAAGTTGCGAGCCCTATCCACAGGGGGTAAAAGCTCACCCCCCATAGAAAGAGGTGGAACATCCCAGGTGTCCCGGGAAGCCGGAATGTACAGCCACTCAGTCTTGTCAGGGTTGAGTTGAAGTCTGTTCCTCCCCATCCAGACCCGAACCGCCTCCAGGCAACGGGACATCACAGCGAGGGCATCACTGGGGTGGTTTGGGGTCGGAATAAATGTTGGGTATCATCAGCATATTGATGATACCCAACTCCAAAACCACGAATGATCTCACCCAGCGGTTTCATATAGATGTTGAACAGGAGAGGCGAGAGGACCGACCCCTGAGGAACTCCACAAGCGAGAGTCCTAGGGGTCGACCTCTGCCCCCCTGCCAACACCGACTGCGAGCGTCCCAGGAGATAGGAGGAGAACCACTGAAGAACCGTGCCTCCCACTCCCAATCCCCTGAGACGCTGCAGCAGGATACCATGGTCGATGGTATCGAAAGCCGCCGAGAGGTCTAATAGGACTAGGACAGAGGAATATCCCCTATCCCGAGCCCTCCAGAGATCATTCACCAGAGCGACCAATGCCATCTCCGTGCTGTGCCCAGGCCTGAAACCCGATTGGTAAGGGTCCAGATAATCCGCTTCATCCAGGACCAGAGGGAGCTGATGCGCCACCACACTCTCAACAACCTTCGCAAGGAAGCGAAGGTTGGAGACTGGACGAAAGTTGTTCAATACAGCTGGGTCCAAGGCAGGCTTCTTGAGGAGAGGTCTCACCACCGCCTCCTTCAAGATGGTGGGGAAATAACCCTCACTCAAAGAAGCAGATATAACCGCCTGGAGCCAGCCTCGTGTCCTCTCCCTAGCTGCATAAACCAGCCAAGAAGGGCACGGGTCCAATAAACATGTGGTGGAACTCAGCTTCCCCATAATCCTGTCCACTTCATCAGGAGTCACAGAATCAAACTCCTCCCAGATAACATTGACAAGACCACCCGCGTCCTGATCGCCAGACTCTGCCCAGCTGGAGTCCAAACCGGTCCGAATCCGAGCGATTTTATCCGACAGATGTTGACTAAACTCCTCGGCACGACCCTGCAAGGGATCCTCCCTCACCTCCTGATTAAGAAGGGAGCGAGTCACCCTAAACAAGGCGGCCGGGCGATTATCTGCGGACGCGATGAGGGTGGAGAAGTAATTACACCTCGCCTCCCTCATCGCAGCGAGATAAGACCTAATGTAGGTTCTTAACCGCAATCGGTCGGGTTCAGATCGGCTGGACCTCCAGCAGCTCTCTAGGCCCCGTTTCCGATGCTTCATCTCCCGGAGCTCCGCGGAGAACCATGGAGCTCGCTGGGATCTGCGCCGGATCAGGGGCCGCAAGGGTACAACCCGGTCAAGTGCCTCAGTGGCTGCCCTTTCCCAGGCTTCCACTAAGGCATCCGCCGAGCTGTGAGCAATGGAGGCAGGTGGGGACCCCAGCGCCGCTTGGAATCTATCAGGATCCATTAGGCGTCTGGGGCGGTACCATCTAGTTGGCTCCGTACCCCCACGGCGGGGGGTGGCAAAATGGAAGACCAGCCGCAGGAGGTGATGATCGGTCCATGACAGGGGCGTAATAAATGGAAAGCCCCCACCAAGATCATCCAACCACCGTCCAGATAAGAAAATCAGGTCAAGGGTGTGGCCTCCCTCATGAGTTGGCTCAGAAATTACCTGCGTCAGGTCCATGGCCGTCATGGAAGCCATGAACTCCCGAGCAAGCTCAGATGAACCTCCCAGGGATGGTAGGTTGACGTCTCCCAAAACTATAAGTTTGGGGAACTCAACCACCAACCCCGAGAGGATATCGAGCAGCTCAGGCAGGGCTGCCGCTACGCGACTAGGCGAAATGTACACGAGCAGCAAGCCCAACTGCGCCCCAGAGCCAAATCTCATAAAGAGAGACTCATACCCGACTATCTGAGGAACGGTGGTCTCCCGCGGACATAAAGTCTCCCTAACGATCACCGCCACACCCCCACCCTTTATTGACTATGAAGGCTACTCCATTTCTTCTGAGGGATTCTTGCCTGCAGTAGTATACCTGATGGTCATCTGAATTAAATTCACCCATTCCTGTCCATTTTAGTTCGCTGATACCTAAGATGTCGATGTTTAGTCTTGTCATCTCTTGTTTGACCATGTCCAGCTTTCCTTGATTCATGGATCTTACATTCCAGGTTCCTATGGAGAAAAAATCTTTACAGCATCGGACTTTCCTTTCACCACCAGACATATCCACAGCTGAGCGTCCTTTCGGCTTTGGCCCAGTCGCTTCATTCTTTCTGGCGCTACTAGTACTAGCCCTCTGCTCTTCCCCAGTAGCATATTGGACGCCTTCCGACCTGAGGGGCTCATCTTCCAGCATCATATCGTTTTGCCTTTTGGTACTGTCCATAGGGTTTTCATGGCAAAGATACTGGAGTGGTTTGCCATTTCCTTCTCCAGTGGATCACGTTTTGTCAGAACTCTCTGCTATGACCTTTCCATCTTGGGTGGCCCTGCATGGCATAGCTCATAGCTTCATTGAATTATGCAAGCCCCTTTGCCACGACAAGGCAGTAATCCATGAAGGGGAACTGGCTATAATGGAGTGCATTACTGGCCTTCAGGAAAAAGAAGGAGATGCTACCTAGGAAACAATCAGACAAGAGGAGGCTGCAGTCACTCAACAGTCTCAGAAAGACACAGAGAAAGGATCTGCCCTAATGGATCAGGCAGTTAAAAGTGGCAGTTGGGAAGTTTATACCTTCAAACTTACAAGATTTTGTTAATGTAGTCTTACAATAAAATAGAATCAGTTGTTCAAGTTCAGATTACTGTCCCGTTTACTGGGAGGGAAGACATTTGCCCATATTCACCCAGTGTTCTTCTTGCTCCTCCCCCAACAACTTAACTACTGCCTCTCGCTGACTTTCAAGCTAATTTTAAGTAAGAGGTAAAAGGCATGCTTAAAGAAATCCATAGAACAACTTGATGAAGAAGTCATTCCATTTATAATAATCTTGACTAAAGGATTAGAGTATTGTATTTGAATCCAAATAATAATAATAATAGTAATAATAATAATAATAATAATAATAATAATAATAATAATAATAATAATAATAATATAATAATAATAATAATAATAATAATAATAATAATAATAATAATAATAATAATAATAATAATAATAATAATAAAGGAAATTCATATTTGGCCAAAACGTAGTCTAAAAATTCCACATCAAAGGTGTGGACTTCTCCACTCTAACCAATGAAGCTACTACAGCTGATACCATTTTTCTTTTATGTGTCTTTCAAAATGTCTATTAGCAATTTAATGTTATCTGAGACTTGCTGACCATTGCAGCTCTTGCTGACCAAAGATAGTCAATTAATTGAAATAATATTCTCTATGATCTACATGCCAGGGTTGCAGTCTAACTGTCAGGGTTCCGACTAATGAAACACTTAAAAGAATCTTCAGGCATTGTTTATTATTTTGTCATTAGAATTTAGCAGATAAGTTCTCGCAAAATTAACTCAAACTTTACCAGCCTTCAAAAATCACAGATCTAGGAGCTCAATAAAAGAACTGGAATCACGTATGTTTATAAACTTTTTGTATACTACTCAGTAGCTTGCTTGCTTTCTCTTTCTTTCTTTCTTTCTTTCTTTCTTTCTTTCTTTCTTTCTTTCTTTCTTTCTTTCTTTCTTTCTTTCTTTCTTTCTTTCTTTCTTCCAAGTAACTCAAGGCATCAAACATATCCAACACACCTTCTTCCTCCAATTTTTCTCACAACAACAGCCCTGTGAGGTGAGGTGAGCTAAGAGTGACTGGCCCAAAGTCACCCAGCCTGCTTTTATGGCTAAGGTGGGACTAGAACTCACAGTCTCCTGATTACTATTCTGGTGTCTTATATAACAGGCAAAAATGTAGCCAGATAGGCCACTTGGTTGGTGATGTATAATCTTTGAAAGAGCTATATAAGTGTAAAAGAATGGTGGATTTCTTCCTCAATAACCTTTGATTTGGTACTCAGGAGACACTCCATTTTTTAAATGCTGATTTTCTAGATGAGAAATATTATTTATTTTGCTGTTGCCATTGCTGTTGTTTGAGTTGAAAAGCCAGAATTTTACCAGGTCCTTTCCCTCTCTTCCAATGTTTCATGCAATTTATGAGACTTCTATATGAAGTGTATAGAGGGAATTAAGTACCTTTTTAGCAGACTATAACTTGGTACACTTCCAGTACAGATTGCTTGCATATATGCCACTCATTTCACTGATAAGGTGATTCTGGATGACTTATGCAAATTATATGCAATAATATCATCACAAATATATACCTTATTTTTTTCCAAACCATTAAGTTTGTTGAATCTTTGTTTATATAATGTAAAAATGTTTAAAAATCTTCCATCTCTTTTATATAAAAAAAAGTTCTTTAATGAAATAAAAATTCTTTAATGATAGATACATTTAAATGCCAATTTTAACAATTCTATTTTTTCTTATATAAATTTTAATATTGCTATAATATGATTTTATCTTGCAGTACACCTATAGTGGATTTGAAAAAAAACAAGTGTTTTCTTACTGTGAAGGATTTAAAAATCACATCAAATTAAGCATATATCCCAACAGCACTTTTCATATGCAAGAATTAAATTTAGCTACAATAGCACTGCCCTCTAACAAAAAAAATCTAAAAGTTGGTTCAGATCTTTAATGATAATTATCTGTATTAAAATAGTACTCAAAAGACCTATGTAAAACATCTGGATAGACTCTAATAGAGTTGTAGCAATTAATATATGCAGCCCTTCTGGATCACCTGTTTAAATTGTAATTTTTATTAATTTTCTTAACACTAAGAATAAAACATTTTTTAAAAAAATGAATGCAAGCAAACTATATATAATAACCTGACTAAAACACAATTATTTCTCAGTTTATAACAAATCTAATATACAGCTAAAGATATTAAAAACATCTATATAATATAACATGGAATTGCTTATTAGTAAAATAGAACATGTTAAATGTAATATACTTAGTAACTAAACAATCAGTATTTAAACAAATCCTTCTAGAGCAGGGGTGTCAAACTCACAATGTCACATGATGTGTCATGACGTATCGTGACTTTTTTTCCATTGCCAGCAATGGGGTGGGCACGGTTTCACAATGACACATCCTGCCCACGGGCTGGCAGTTTCACACCCCTTTATAGAGCATTATTTCTGATTCCACCATAAATACTGAACACTTGTTAATCAATATTTCTATATTCGTACATCATTTAGGTTTCCACTAATGTATATTTGAACATCTACAACCTGCCTCCAGAAGTGGTGAATGCTCCAATACTGGAAGTTTTTAAGAAGAGACTGGCCAGCCACTTGTCTGAAATGGTATAAGGTTTCCTGCCTGAGCAGGGGGTTGGACTAGATGACCTCCAAGGTCCCTTCCAACTTATTATTATTATTATTATTATTATTATTATTATTATTATTATTATTATTATTATTATTATTCTAGATAAAAGACCTTTCTCATATGAAATGGTACGAGCTCCATGCCAACAATCAACTACACAAAAATTCAACTTAAAATGTGAAATTAGGAAAAACTTTTTGGGGAGATCACCTCCCCCAGCTTTTTAAAGAAAAGAATACTGTACAATAAATGCAATAAATTCAATGAATGAAAACTAACCAAGGAGAAAGATTATACTAATTAGCATATTATCACAAAGATAAGAATATTGTGTTTTGAACTTTATAAGATCAGTAACCATGTAATATACGATGGTCTTTAGGCACCATGCAGCACTCCAGTAATTGTTGGATATCCTGAAACTATCAGCTTATACAACATCCCAGAGAGGGTGTTTTAATTCTGAAAACAATGCTACCATAGCAGTATTCTACAGCATTGCAATAATTTAAATAATGGTTACAAGCCAAATATGGTTCACTGAATTCCTAGAATAATATGTTTGTTTTGGGCCCTTTAGAAAGCTGGAACCCTGACATTTAGCCAAGGATGCCAGTTCCTACCCCCTGAGTGGTAATTGATACCATACTGGGATAAAAAGCAGAAACAGAAACAGGTTATTTCAATGCATACTACATAATAAAGCACACAATTCTGCTGTTGTTTCAGCCTCTTCTGTCCAAACTCATATTCTCACTCTTAAGCTCTAAAAAGATAGATCCAACCATGTATTAGGCACTGGGACTCAGATAGTTGGGCACAGTGGGAGTAGTTTTTGCTAAGCGAAAATCAAGAAATACACCTAAATAATGAGTTAACAAACTGGGGCTGAAACATTATTTGGCATAAGGAAAGCAGTTTTCCACAAACCCAAATCACCAAACATTGCTAGCTACATTTATGTTTTAATCAATCAAATATTTTGATAACCGACTTTGCATTTATGTACTTTTTCTCAATGCAGTAAATAAAGAGATTTATTTATTTTATTTATTTATTTTATTAAATTTATATACCGCCCTATTCCCGTAGGAATAGATTGGTAAGCAGCTCAGACATCCCTCAAAAATAAGACCTGGTGCCTCTTTTGGAGGCAAAAAATATTTAAGACTGGGTCCTATTTTCAGGGAAACACAGTATATATGTATGGGTAATCCTTGACTTACAACTACAGTTGAACCCAATTTTGTTGCTAAGCAAGACATTTGTTAAGTGAATTTCCCCCCACTTTATGACATTTCTTGCTACACTTGTTAAGTGAATCACTGCAGTTGTAAAGTCTGTAACATGGTTTTTAAGTGAATCTGGCTTCCCCTTTGACTTTGCTTGTCAGAAGGTCACAGAAGGGGATCACATGACCCTGAGACACTGCAACCATCATAAATATGAGCCAGTTGCCAAGCATCCAAATTTTGATCATGTGACCATGGGAATGCTGCAATGGTCATAAGTGTGAAAAATGGCCATAAGCCACTTTTTTCAATGTTGTTGTAACTTTGAACAGTCACTAAATGAACGGTTGTAAGTCGAGAACTATGTATCTATGTGCCTTTATATGTCCAATCTGGTTATTCTATGTTCTATGAAAGAAAAGCCCTTGACTAGATAGAGCACTTAACCAGTTTTATAAAAGTGATAGATAAATCTTGTTGGCTTCACTGACTGTCTCACTGAGACAAATTCTTCTATTTTTTCTATTCTACTTTTTTCTCTCTTTTTCTATTCTACTTTCTATTTTTATAGAAGAAAAGTTCTATTCTCTTCTAGCACATATCCTGCCCTTTCTATATGACAGAAACACTTCCAGGCATTTAGTGATATAAGCACTGCTCTCTTGTTTGCTGAGGTCCTTCCATAACCCAGAATAAGCTTGTTTTTTTTCTTAAGATGTCCTGGAGGCTGCTACAGACCAGAGATTTCTTATAGTTCGTTTTCAAGCAGGATGATTACCTCCTAAATCATGACTGTCCCAGCCAATTTTTGATATATTATGTTAGTGTTTCACAACCTTAGCAACTTTAAGATTTGTGGATTCCCAGAATTCCCCAACCAGCCATTCTGAGAGTTGAAGTCCACACTCTTGAAGTTGCCGAGGTTGAGAAACACAGTATTATATACAAATCCACATGTACAACAATGTTTTCCCTACCCCTTCACAGACTCCTCTCAACTGAAGAGGTGGAAAAGGCTTTTTGCAAAAAGGATCTTAAATGCAAATGAGCATCTGTCCGCATCAAAGCTAATTATTTAATTGTGTTTTTGCTCTCATACATAAATCAAACTGAATAGGTAAAGCAAAAGAAGCAGATTGCTGACTTCTGATAAAATGGTTGCAAGTTTAAACTTGCAAGGAATATTGGTGATACAGAAATAACTAAAGAAAGTACTGCATTCACAGGAAGAAACTGCATTACAAAAATGTAACGTTGATTGAATGACTGTGGCAATTCACAAATTATGTCCTGATTTTGACTAGTTGTGATCATTTTAAATGCATGTTTGACACCTTGATGCCAAAAACTTTCTTTGAGAACAGACTGAGATTGAAAGGAAGCAAGGACACAGTGGATATTGAAAATCCTCCACTAATGTCAAACATATGACACAAGGTGACAGGAAAGCCTATTGCCTCAAAAAAGGCCACCAGTTCTTTTGTGTGCTCCCTCCTTATGCATCCATTGTCTGTCGATACCAGCACTGCTTATCTATCATCTTCTTAGCTAGGTGGGAATGTATGTACCATTCTGCCTGAGGACAGATGTTGTAGCCACTGCATGATGCATTGAGAAATCATACATACATACACAGAAAGTGTGGTTAGACAAGACATACAATCTTGCTAGACAACAAGACACTCCAGAGACTCATGCAGCTCAACCACACTGAAGCGGGTGTTTCATGCAGAAGTCGGGAGTACAGCCAATACAATCTTAAATTTCCATTTGTGACTGATCTTGGGAACCCTTTGAAGTAGCTGCTTCACTGCACTTAATCTAAAAAATAATACAGCTTTTAAGTCCAGGACTTCTGACTGATAGCTAACCAGGTTCATGCATCTTTCTACACCATCATTACTTGTTAGGTTTGTGTTTGGAGGCTGAACTGACTTCAGCAAATTTGTGCTGACATGTACAATTTCCGTTTTTGGAATTACTTTCTCGTTTAATTTTGTTGCTGGTAAAAAGATCAAGAAGCAGATTTTAAATGGTATGTAACTCCCCCTGTGATTGTGAAAATGAAAACTTCAGGTATGGGCATTTCTTATACCATGTCCACATGGTTGCACAGGGATGCTAAACGCTCAGTCGATTCAAGTCATTAGATTGCAGGAAGCTCCCTGGTGCTGCCTAAAAGTCAATTAAAGTCTTGAGTACAAATTACCTGAAGCTTATGAATTTTGTTACCTTTGTTCCAGCATTTTGATTTCAGGAGAATGCTGTGCAAAACCAACAAGCGCTTGTGGCACCAGTTCAGACTTGGGAACAATCATTTCTCTCGTTCACAGGCCAACAGGAGCTTGGAAATCTTGGCTCAGAAGAAACACATCTGTTTTCAATTTCTGTTTCTCCTGCTGAATTTGAGCTCTGTTTGCAAATAATTACCCAATAACATTGTGAAGCAAACATGGCTACACAAATCAAGCTCTTGTTAGTGGATTATTGTTCTGAGTTGCAAAACACAGATGAACTAGAAAGAAACATTTGTATTTTCCTAATAATAAGTAAGACATGTTTGATCTTTCTTTGGGGTGTCTTCATGGTGAATACCTTAGATCTGAAGATGCTTCTGTAATCTTTCTCCTGAAGCATGCATTTAGGAATCCTCAGTTTCTGGTAAATTATTGTATCATCAAATTTTGTTTAGCTTGAGAAAAGATTATTTGTTTAGCATACATTATAGCATTCCCAAGCAATTTAAATATTAGGAGTACATCACGTTTATAGGCCAAAATCCACATATGACTTTGAATAATAGGCCTGGTTCTACACTTTCTAAATAAGTGGATAGAGCCAGGAGAAAAATTAATACATTTAAATTAAATTAAAATGCAACATGTTGATTCACTGTAGCCGATAGGATTACTCCCTGTGTACTTAATTGTTTTCTTCTTCCACTAACTCACACTCCTTAGTTTTAGGTTGCTTCTCTCCTTGATTAGTTTCCATCCGGTGCTTCTTGTCCTGCTTTCAGGTGCTTTGGAGAATAGCTTGACTCCCTCTTCTTTGTGGCAGCCCCTGAGATACTGGAACACTGCTATCATGTCACCCCTCATCCTTCTCTTCATTAGACTAGACATAACCAATTCCAGCAACTGTTCCTTATATGTGTTAGCCTCCAGTCCCCTAGTCATCTTTGTTGCTCTTCTTTGTACTCTTTCTAGAGTCTCAACATCTTTTTTACATGGTGGTGATTAAAACTGGATGCAGTATTCCAAGTGTGGCCTTACCAAGGCATTGAAAAGTGGTATTAATACTTCACGTGATCTTGATTCTATCCCTCTGTTAATGCAGCCTAGCACTGCGTTGGCTTTTTTGACATATAAATGAAAGAATCCAAATAATCATTAAAAATCAGCTGGCCAGTTATTTTATGTTGCAGTCCTATACAATTGTTATAGGGAAAACCTTGCCCTGCCTTCCCCGCTTTTATCTTTCTGCAACTGAATTTCTCTGAAGCTTGGAATTCCACAATGAAGAGGTAACTAGATTGTTCTACCTAAGTCCAATATATAAAGCAGAGCACCAAAACAATTTAAGACTACTCACTCAATAGGCATGATATTAAATATATTCCCTGGTCCTTTGTTTTCTTTTTTACATTTCAGCTGCAGGAAGAAAAATAATATTTGATATGTTAAAGTAAGGAACAAAGTGGCAGCTTCTTCTACCTGAACAGGTACAGCTAACCTGACTGCATAGAAAGAAAGTGGAGGAGTGCTTAATGAGAATATAGGAAAATTTCCTACATTCTGGTTCAGTATAAAGTAGCCAGTCCATCAACAGTATGTGCAAACAATTATATCCTTATTTTCACATACAGTACTAGCAGAATAATGCTAACAAATTCCTGTCCTACATGGAAAAGGAGATGCCAGGTGTCTAAGTTGGCTTTAGAAAAGTCCAAAGAATCTGAAATATTATAACAACAAAAGAATACAAAAAAATAGTCAGGATATACTTATGGATCATAGAAAAGCTTTTGATTGTGTCAATCATCTCAAGCTGTGGAATATGCTTAATGGAAATGTGAACAACATGAGAAATGTGGAATCCTAGAAGTTCTCATTATTTTCATTTGAAACCTATATACAGGTCAGGAAGCCATAGTATGGTCAGAAGATAGTGTAACAGACTAGTTCTTTAGGCTGGAAAGAGAGAGAGAGAAAGATGAATACTTTCCCACTTTTTATTCAACTATACATTAAGAGAAGCTGAATTGGAAGAAGTTAGATTTGGTTTTAAAAATAAATTGATAACCTGCATTATTCTGATGATACCCATCTAATGGCTTGAAAATACAAAGGATCTGCAAATTCTAATAATAAAAATCAAGAACCCCAGTGAAAACATGGGAGTAGGTAGTTTGGTTGTTTAAACTTGACTGCTAATTTACCTCTACTAGTAAAATTTTTGGGTCTGATACTTTGTAAACTTCAACTAGGTGAAATGCTGCATCATAGGGTAAAACCTTTTTTAACAGAGGTACCTAAAATGGGATAAATTACAGAATGCTGGGACACATTACTCTGGAGGGAATGGATTTTTTTTGCTGCTTAAGAGTCACGAAGGAAGGAAGGAAGGAAGGAAGGAAGGAAGGAAGGAAGGAAGGAAGGAAGGAAGGAAGGAAGGAGAAAGCAAAAAAGATAAGAGGGAGCAAAGGAGAGACCGTGAGGGAAATTTGTCTGAAATGGTATAGGGTTTCCTGCTTGAGCAGGGGTTTGAACTAAGAAGACCTCCAAGTCCCTTCCAACTCTGATGCTCAGAGCCAGCTTCCTCCAAGGTAACTCAAGGGAGAAGTCAACAGGAAGTTAGAATTCTCTCCCACTTCTACTGATTTTTTCTCCCAACTGTGGTAATTCTATTTGTCTGTTTAAGTAAGAAAATATTTCTGAAACCTATGACTCAAGAGGTCATGGGTTGTCTAGCATAGGATTAGAAAGCTCCTGGCAAAATATCTTGATTTCAAGAAAAATTTTTAGTTATGAATTTGTATGGCTCCCTCCATCATGTGAACATATACCAGGTGCTCCCCTTATTTTTTTTTCCTTTCTGTTATTGCCCCCACTGAACTAGAGTAGGTTTAGTAAAAATGTGGGCTGTGATGGGGAAGGTAAAGGAATCAGTTTTGTTAGCTGATGCTTCTCACAATTTAGTTGAAAATATTACTCAGCTTAGTCATATTATTTGATTAATTCAACCATCCATACACTTCATGTGGAATTAGATGACAGAGTTGAATAGAAATTAATTTGAATTAGGGTTTGGGGGAAATGATTCAATATTAAAACATGCTCTCCATGAATTCTGAGAAAGAAATTAAATAACTGTTACAGTATGAGGGGCCATAAAGCTCCCAAGTGATCCTGTCAGGACCCACCCCAATCCACGTCTTAGGAAAACAAAAACTCTTGGAGTCAGCTCTAGTCCAAGAGGAATTTTTACTAGGACATGTTTGATTGTGGAAATACAAGACAGGACCTGGTATTGTTTTACAGATTGAAACTTTATAAAGAGTTCCCAGTTCAACCCCCCTTCCCTCAACCCCATTTGGTCAGCCCCCCATCATTTACTTCGTGTCATCCCTTTCATGGGAAAAAGGGAACTTTGGATCTTTATGGTTATTGTCTTCTTCCTTTACAGGTTCAAATGGAGACACAGGCCAGATGCCTTCTTCCCTAACCCTCCCCTTTGTTCCCCCAGTTCAAAAGGTTTCCCTTGCTCTTTGAAATAACCTAAGGCAGGCTGAATCCACATCCGCTCCTCCTTCCTTGGGAGATAGCAGAATCCGGGGGGGGGGGGGTAATGTTTTAAACATACATTTATGAATGTGATATAAATGGATTCTGACAGATCCTTTGCATTAGTAGATAGATTAAATAATTGTAATAGTAGCCAAGTGAAACCCAGGCCGAAGCATAAGTACTTAACTATAATTATGCCAATGTATCATGGTACTGAAAAGTGCATGTTATGTTATGTCACTTTGGATGTGACTTGCATGGTGGCATCACATGTCTATGTGCAGTGATGGCATCATGGCATTGTGTTGTGTGAAACAACCAGCCCCCACATCTCTCAAACAGAACCAACATTACTGTATAAGGTTGCAAAGATTTTATTAGGTTTCTGAACTCCTGAAAAAAATCTATGTGGATTCCACTATAACTATCAGTCCTTTCATTTCCCAAAATAATGGTGTTTAAACATGTGAACTATAATAATAATAATAATAATAATAATAATAATAATAATAATAATAATAATAATAATAATAATAATAATAATACTATGATGATGATGATGATGATGGAGAAAGTTGGAAGGGACCTTAGACCTTAGGTTGGACCTTAGAGTCCAACCCCCTGCTCAGGCAGGAAACCCTATACCATTTCAGACAAATGGCTGTCCAGTCTCTTCTTAAAAACTTCCAATGTTGGAGCATTTACAGCTTCTAGAGACAGGTTGTTCCACTGGTTAAGGAAGTTTCTCCTTAGTTCTAGGTTGCTTCTCTCCTTGATTAGTTTCCATCCATTGCTTCTTGTCCTGCCTTCGGGTGCTTTGGAGAATAGCTTGACTCCCTCTTCTTTGTGGCAGCCGCTGAGATATTGGAACACTGCTATCATGTCCCCCCCTCATCCTTCTCTTCATTAAACTAGACATTCCCGATTCCAGCAACCATTCCTTATGTTTTAGCCTCCAGTCCCCTAATCATCTTTGTTGTTCTTCTCTGTACTCTTCCTAGAGTCTCGGCATCTTTTTTACATCATGGTGACCAAAACTGGATGCAGTATTCCAAGTGTGGCCTTACCAAGGTGTTGTAAAGTAGAATTAATACTTCATGTGATCTTGATTCTATCCCTCTGTTAATGCAGCCTAGCACTGTATTGGCTTTTTTGGCAGCTGCAGCACACTGCTGGCTCATATTGAAGTGATTGTACACTAGGACTCCAAGATCCCTCTCACAGTTACTACTATTGAGCAAGGTACCACCTATACTATACCTGTACATTTGGTTTTTCTTGCCTATATGTAGAACCTTACTTTTTTCATCACTGAATTTCATTTTGTTAGATAGCGCCCAGTGTTCAAGTCTGTCCAGATCCTCCTGTATCTTAAGCCTGACTTCTGAAGTGTTGGATATTCCGACCAGCTTGGTGTCGTCTGCAAATTTGATGAGTTCCCCATTTATCCCCTCGTCCAAATCGTTGATGAAGATGTTGAAGAGCACTGGGCCCAGAACAGAGCCCTGGGGCACCCCACTACACACTTCCCTCCATGTAGATGTGGTTCCATTGAGGACCACATGCTGAGTATGGCCGGTCAGCCAGCTATGAATCCATCTGATGGTGATGCTGTCTAACTCACATTTTTCTATCTTATCAAGTAATAGTTTGTGATCTACTTTATCAAATGCCTTACTGAAGTCCAAATAAATTATATCCAGAGCATTCCTCTGATCCACTAATTTTGTCACTTGGTCAAAGAATGCAATAAGATTTCTCAGGCATAATCTGTTTTGACAAACCCATGTTGGCTTTTAGTAGTGACTTTGTTTGCCTCTAGGTGTTCACTGATTCGTTGTTTGATTATCTTTTCCAGAATCTTCCCAGGTATTTTTTTTAATTGAAAAGTTTTACAATACATTTTTTAAAATAGAAAAAAAATCCCTCCCCTCCTCCCCTCCCCCAACCCTCCCCTCCCCTCCCCCTCCCCCTCCCCGACTTCCCAGAGTATAAACAGGGTATAAACTCACAAACGTAAGCTAAAATATGCTAACAACAAAAATAAAACATTAAATTCTATCGCACTTTAAATCTCCATAGTCATAACTATATTACTAACAAATAACAAACTAATAATATGTCATATAAAACACTACTTATTCAAATTCTAAATGAAACTTTTTAGTCCCATATTTATTCTGAATATATTCAATCCATCTTCTCCATTCCACAATATATCTCTGTTGCGATTGTTCTTTCAAATATGCTGAAATCTTTGCCATTTCTGCCAAATTAGAAACTTTCAAAGTCCACTCTTCTATAGTCAGCAGTTCCTCCTTCTTCCAATATTGCACTACTAAAAGTCTTGCTGCCGTAATTAAATTCAACATCAATTTAGTATCTATAACAGTAAAGTCTGTTATAATACTCAACAAAAACAACTGTGGAGAAAACCTTATTTTTTTCTTAAATATCTTTTGCATATTCCACCAGATTTTAATCCAAAAAGCTTTGACTTTTTTACAAGTCCACCATATGTGAAAATACGTTGCATCCTCACAAGCACACCTCCAACATTTGGGCTGGCAGTTTGGATACATACTTGCTATATTTTTAGGGTCTAGGTGCCACCTATAAAACATTTTATAAAAATTATCTCTTAAATTTTTGGCCCGTGTAAATTTTACGTTTCTAACCCAAATCTTTTCCCAAGTATCCATTGTTATAACCTCCTGAAAATTCTGGGCCCACTTTATCATACAATCTTTAACAAGTTCCGTTTCTGAATCAATTTGTATCAATGCATTATATATCCTTCTTATATGTGCTTGACCTTGATCTCTAATTTGTTTTACCAAATTTCCATCAGTTATCAAAAAGCCAACTTTCTGATCTTCTTTCCATCTTTTTTGTAACTGCCCATACTGAAACCAGGTTTGCACAATCTTTTCTTCTTTTATGGCTTTAATTGCCATACATTCCTTTCAATTCTTAAAATTTCTTTATAAGTGGTCTCATCATGTTTAAATCCAACATTTATATTTTCTATTGCATGTTTAGATATTGCCCAAATTGGTATCTTATAATTTAACTTATGTCTATATTTTTTCCATACTCGCAACAGAGCATACCTTAATATATGTATCTTAAACACATTATCCACCTTCTTATCATACAATAAATATGCATGCCAACCAAATAACAAATCATAACCCTCAAGATTTAATAATCTCCCTTGTGTTAAATTAAACCAATCACTTATTGATGATAAAGCAGCAGCCTCATAATATAATTTAAAATTGGGCATTTAAAGCCCACCTCTTTCACGTGTATCTTGCATTATCTTAAATTTAACTCGTGGCTTTTTCCCTGCCCAAACAAATTTATTAATACCTTTCTTCCACTCCTCCAAATTTAAATCCTTTTTAAGTATAGGTATCATTTGAAACAAAAATAAAAATTTTGGCAATTCATTCATTTTTACTGCTGCAATTCTTCCCAATAAGGATAGTTGTAATTTTTTCCAACCATCTAACTCTTTTTGTGTTTTTAACCATAACAATTCATAATTATTCTTATATAACTTCACATTTGAAGCTGAAAGGTAAACCCCCAAATATTTAGTCTTTTTAACTATTTCAAATCCCGTTAACTCTTCTAAAACAACCTTTTGTTCTATAGTCATATTTTTAGACAATATTTTAGTTTTTTGTATATTTATCTTAAATCCAGAAACTTTCCCATATGACGTTATTATCTCCATCAACTCTACAACTGAGTAAGTCGGTTGACTTACTGTAATAACCAGGTCATCCGCAAATGCTCTCAGTCTATAATCCTGATCTCTTATTTTAATTCCCTTAATTTTATTTGAGTCTCGTATTTTAATCAATAATATTTCCAGTGTTAAAACAAACAGCAAAAAGTGACAACGGACACCCCTGTCTTGTACCCTTTTCAATATTACATGTTTCTGTCAAACTACTATTAACTATTATTCGAGCTGTTTGCTTCTGATATATTGCTCTAATAGGTTGTAAAAAAAATTCCCCAAATTCCATTTTCTCCAATGCTTTAACTAAAAATTGCCAATCCAATTGATCAAAGGCTTTTTCAGCATCCAAAAAGATCAGCACTGCAGAGACCTGGGTATTTCTATCCAAAAATTCCAATAAATCTACAATATGTCTCACATTATTCTTCATTTGTCTAACACTGAAGAATCCAGTTTGATCACTATGAATCACTTGCTGCATTACCTTCATTAATCTATTTGCTAAAAGTTTTGCAAATATCTTATAATCAGTATTTAAAAGCGATATTGGTCTATAATTTTTGGCTTGGGAAGCATCTTGGTCTTCCTTCGGAATCAACGAAATAAAAGCTGTTTTCCACGATGGAGGCACTTCTCCTCCCAATTGAATTGTCCTAAACAATTCTCTTAAAGGTTCCACCATTTCTGACTGTAAATTTTTATAGTAGACGGCAGTCAAACTATCTGTTCCTGGTACTTTACCCACCTTTAATTGCTTAATTGCTAAAATAATTTCTTCATCATTTATCAATTGATTCATCCCTTCCCTTTGTTCTTGTGTAAGAACAGGAATATTAACTTCCTGCAGATATCTATCTATATCTATATCTCAAATCTTATCTCTAACATACAACTTAGAATAAAAATCAACAAAAGCCTTTTTAATAAGATTTTGCTGATGCACCACTTTACCCTTGTACTCTATTCTATCTATATTACGTGCCCTTTGTTTCTTCCTTATCAAGTAGGCTAACCACCTACCCAGCTTATTGGCATTACAAAAGGTGTTATGTTTAGCATACCGTAAATTAGTTGCCACTTGATCTGCCATCAACATGTCAAACTGGCCTCTTAGTAAAGTAATTACCTCTTTGATCTTCCCATCAGATGGATTCAAGATTAAAGCCTTTTCTTTTCTCTTAATTTCCTCCTCTAGTTCTTTTTGCCTAAATTCCAATTTACATCTGTATTTATTATTCAAATATATTAACACTCCTCTCATATAAGCTTTACTTGCATCCCAAACCATCTCAATAGAAGTACCCTTATACATATTCATTTTAAAAAATTATTTCATCTGTTTTTTACACTCTTCCACATTTACTTGATATCTAAACAAATTTTCATTTAGTCGCCAAGACCGTCTGTCTCCATTGTCTTTTTCTATTTCCAACCATACTGGACTATGATCAGATATAGTTCTTGGACATATCTTAATCTTCTTAATCCTAGAAAAAAAATCATTGGTAATTAATACAAAATCAATCCTAGATAGGGATTGATGCCTATCAGAGAAAAAAGTAAAGTCTTTTTCTTGCAAGTTTCTTTCTCTCCAAACATCTCTCAATTCCAAGTCATCCTTCATCTCATAAAATGATTTAGGCAATCTAGCATGACTTGGTGTACTTTGAAAAAGGCCTCTTTTGTCCAATTGTACGTCCAAAACGTCCAGTCTCCCATAAAAATACAAGATTTGTAATCCCACTGAATAATCTTGCTATGTAATAGTTTATAAAATTCTCCTTGCTGTTGATTAGGAGCATATAATTCAACCAAAAGTATTTTCTTGCCTTCTATTAATAGTTCAATTATAACATATCTTTCTTGTTTATCTGTTTCAATTAAACTAGCTGTTAAAGTATTCTTGACATAAATAACCACTCCATTTTTCTTGTCAGGAGCAGAGGCAATAAACTGTGTACCCAGCCTAGAGTTTATCAAATACTTTTGATCAACTACTCGAATATGCATTTCCTGTAAGCAAATAACATCATTTTTAAATTGTTTTAGATAGTGAAATACTTTCTTTCTCTTCTGCGGGGAATTTAATCCATTAACATTCCAAGTTAGAAGCTTTGTCGCCATCTTTTGTGACCTGAAGCTTTTGGAGCACCTCTTCCAGAATCACCTGCACTCTCTTCGGTTTTGCTCCTCCCACTGCTTCACTATAAGTAGGTTTTTGAGATGTAATTATGACTTTCTGTTGTTCTTACTCTTGTCTCATTCGTCTAGTTGCAGCCCGTGTCACTCTTTGATCTCTAACCTCTTCCATTGGTACCGAAATCTGATCCACTTCTGTAGTTTGCTGGGATTCTCTATCCTTCAGCTGAATACTCCTTTAGCTCCTTGTATACTCCCCCTTTGTGGCTGACGCTCTCCTTCATCATTCCTCCTTTTAAGTTCTGAAGATGGTGGGGAGCCTACTTTCAAAATATTAGCATAAAATTATTGTGCCTGCAAAACTGTGTTAAGACGATATCTTGTGCCTGCGTGCATCACCACCATGCCTACTGGAATCTCCCATCTAAACTGAATATCCCATTTCCTTAATTCTTCTGCCAAAAAGGCAAATTCTTTTCTTTTCCTTAAAATTCTTGGAGGAATCTCTTTCAGAATTAAAACTTCTTGCTCTGCAACTGTAAATTTATTATTATAGAAGGCTTGAATAACCTCATTTCTAATTGCTCTCTTCGTGAAATAAACCACCACATCTCTAGGTAGCTTTCTTTGTCTTGCAATCCAAGAGTTAACCCAAAATATTTTATCTATATCCACCATAATATCTTCTGCTGAATGCCCCAAAACCTGTTCAAGAGCTTGTGACAATATTTCTTTCAAATGTTCCTTAGGATCTTCTTTCAAACCTCTGATTCTCACAGCAAACTCCATTTCGCGATACTGTATCATTATCACATCATCATCAATCTTTTCCATCACAGTTTCAGCCTCCAGCATTTTAGCATCTAGTCTCATGTTATTTTGACTAGGTTCTTCCACTCAGTCATCCAAACGTTCAATACACACTGCCAATACTTGAAATACTGGTCTTATCTCAGTATTCTTCTTCTCAATAAGTTCAGCTATTTCTTGGGATTGTATTTTTAAAGCATCCTGCAAATCTTTTATTGTTAAAGCTGGTGCAGGTGCGGGTGCCGCGGGAGGAGGCATCAGAGCCTGTAATGAAGACTGCTGAACTGGCGAAGCACCAGCACTTCTAGGAACTTTAGTTGGTTTGGAAGCCATTTTAACACCACTTAATTCTATTGCGCACTTTCACTTTCTGCACTGCTTGCAATTTTTTCCACAAAATACTCTGAGTTAAAGTTCAAATACTTGCTATTACAGCATTCTCCTGCACAGCTCTGCCTGCATCCAAGTAATCCAAGTAATCCACAATTCACTATCGATGGCAGGGATGGTTGCAGCGTCCTGCTCTGCTCCAAAGCCTTGGAGCAGAGGCGTCCCGGAGTCCGGAGAAAACTCAGGCTTCGGGGGGGCTCACACCCTTCAACCACCAGAGTTTAAACTATGGCGATCTAGGGGAGCTCTACCCCTGCCTAAGCGCTCACCCCTCCTTTTCTCCGGAGGAGCAGGTTTCTGAGCCACCAAACAGCTGATCATCGCTGTTTTTGGCAGCTCTACGGAAAACAGTGGGGCTGACAGCCGAAACGGCTGCCATCAACGGAGCCTTGCCACCCGGAAGCCGAATCTTCCCAGGTATTGAGGTCAGGCTGATAGGTCTGTAATTTCCTAGATCCATTTTTTTTCTCCTCTTTTGAAGATGGGAACTACAACAGCTCTTTTCCAGTCCTCTGGTAGTTCCCCAGTGCTTCAGGATCTTTGAAAAATATAGTTCAGTGGTTCTGAGATCACATCTGCCAGTTCCTTGAGAACGTTGGGATGTAATCCATCTGGTCTTGGTAATTTGAACTTGTCTAGGCTGGACAGGTGCTCACTTGCCTATCTTAACTTGTCTTTCTGTTCTGTTTTTTATGCCACTATTTTTGATAGGTTGGTCTGTTTTTTCCCTTTGTGTAAAGACAGATGCAAAAAACGAGTTAAATAGTTCTGCTTTCTCCCTGTTGCTTGTCACCTTCTTGCCACTTTCACCCACTAATGGACCAATTATTTCTGTAACTTTTTTCTTGTTTTTTACATGTTGAAAGAAGCTTTTTTTGTTATTTATGACTTTGGTCGCAAGCCTTAGTTCATTTTGAGCCTTAGCTTTCCTCACTTCATCTTTGCAGGCATGGGCTATTTGCTGATGTTCTGACTTAGTTATGTGCCCCTTTCCGCTTTCTATACTTGTCCTTTTTATCTTTCAATTTGTCAGAGTTCTTTATGCAGCCATGCTGGTTTCTTTTGAGAGCTGTTATTTCTCCTTTTCGTTGGTATTGTGCTAGACTGGGCTTTTATTATCTCACTTTTCAAAATTTTCCAAGCTTTTTGAGTTGTTTTCTCCTTGAGGATTCTCAGCCATGGAATCCTTCCCAAGCCGTCTCTAAGTTTATTGAAATTAGCTCTCTTAAAGTTCAAGACTCTAGTTTGACTGTGTTCTATTGCTTGTGCTTCCATAATGTTGAATTCCAATATTGCATGACCACTTCCTCTCAAGGTTCCGGTGGCTTCAACACCTTCTATCATTTCATCTCTGTTAGTGAGAATTAGATCCAAAATGGCTAATCCCCTAGTTCCCTTCTCTACTTTTGGGGTGACAAAGTTTTCTGCTAGGTTTGTCAGGAATCTGTTTGAACTTCCACTTGGTGCAGAGTTTGTCTCCCAGTTGATGTCACGGTAGTTAAAGTCCCCCGTTACTATTGTGATGTGCTTCCTACATACCTTAGTTAGCTGACTAGGAAAAAGTTCATCTATTTCCTCTGCTTGGTTGGGCAGCCTATAGTATACACCTATGGCAATGTCATTCCCCCCCCTTTTTATATTGACCCAAATGCATTCAAGTTTACAGTTTTCATTATTGTTGTGCTCTATTTCTGTAGAGAAATATGTTTAAAAGCAAAATGAAAACAAAACTCTTTGTTATGAGGAATCATCCTTTTTATGTATAAAAAAGAATGATCCCTCATAATCAAGATTAGCCAATCTGATACAATCATTGCCCCATCTTTGGAGGATTAGATAACCCTGTACCCTGGAATAAAACAGCTGCTGTTTCCACATAATCTGGAAAGGCGTGATGTTTTCTTTCAGTTGTAGGCCTCTATAATGGCAGCTGCCTGTTTTGCAGCAGAAAAGGCAGCAATTTTTTAAAATGGCAGCTGTTACTCTGATTTTCTCAGAATTCAGAAGGTGCTTCAGCAAAGGTTTTCTCATCAAAACAAAGTGGCAGTCTTTTGATTCTGTTTCTCCGAAATGAATTTGCCCCCTTAACCCAAAGGGATAGCCAGAACAAAAAAAAGTCAGTTTTCAGGTGGTAAATAACCTTTACAAATTCGTGACAAACTTTTTATGCAGCATTTCATTATTTCAGATATTTTTTCTATTTTTTTATTTGTATCCTGCTGTTATTATTTCTACAACTAATTCAAGGCGTCAAACAAATTCAGCACCTTCCTCTTGTTTTTCCCACAACAACAACCCTGTGAGGTGAGGTGAGAGACAGTGACTTACCCAAAATCACTTAAATGGCTTTCATGGCTAAGGTGGGACTTGAATTCATGATCTCCCACTTTCTAGGCTGATGCTTTAATCACCAGACAAAACTGACTCTTTAATAATGTATATTTATTGGTTGTTGTCTTTGGCCATTCAACAACAAAAAGATGAACAAGGGAAAGAATGACCCTGTGACTTCTTGTATGAGTAAAATGAGGGTCTTTTCTGCCTGCAACTCCATAATATGCCAAGTAAAAATTCTCATTCTATGAAGACTCCTTCAAGTTGAGCTGCATTCCTACTAACTACATGGACACATCCATGTTGTATTTTTGTCAACATTACTGAAACAACTTCTGGGATACCTTTATGACTTTCCAGTGCAGGATTATAGCACTGGTATTTCGCATAAAAGTATTAACCCAATTTGATTTTGCTTAGCTTTTGAAATAAAAAAGGTTGCCAAGGTCTTGTATGTTGTGTCAATGCCATCAGCACTTGCAAAATTAACATTTTGCCTTAAATGAAAATCTGGGATGAGATAGAAAGAGAAAGCACGTGATATCTGGTCCAAAGTCCCATTGGTTGGAATATAAAGTGATTATGTATAACGAAAGTGAAGATTTTTGTATGAATTGCATTGCTTGTGTTACACTCATTTCTGATCTATAGACCTAATATACAATAGAATAGAATAGAATTTGTTTCCAGCATAGAATCTCTCAGTGTACATGCAAAGTGATAGACCAATAATTATCATAATAATGATACCAATAAAAGGGGGTAGTGGAGAAGATGAGAATGATAATAATACTACAACCACACAAAATGGGTGAATATATACTGAGACACGACAGTATTATGAGGATTAGGTGTTCAGTGGAACGATGACATGGGGGGAAAATTGTCTCTGTTTCTAGTTGTTTCGGCATGTAATGTCCTCTAGCAGCATCTTAAGGGGAGGTGTTGAAACTGTTTATGTCCAGGGGTTCTGTGGTTATTTTCTTAGCCCTCCTTTGATCTGCACAATATACAGGTCTTCTACAGAAGGCAGGCTGGTTGCAATTGTTTTTCTGCAGTCCTAACTATCAGTTGGATTCTGCATCTGTCCTGTTTAGTTACCGGACCAGACAGTTATAGAAGTACAAATGACAGCTTCAATAATTCCTCTATAGAACTTCATCAACAACTCCTGGGGCAGTCTGAACTTCTTAAATTGACACAGGAAGGACATTATTTGTTGTGTCTTTTTGATGTTGGTCCTAATGTTAGATGACCATTTCAAATCCTGGGAGATTATAGAACCCCAAAACCTGAAGGATTCTACTGCTCATACTGTGTTGTCAAATACAGTAAGAGGTGGTAAAATAGAAGGGCTCCTCCTAAAATCCACTCCATCTCTACGGTTTTAAGCATGTTCAGTTCCAGATTGTTCCAGCAGCAGCACAGTGCCAATTGTTCAACCTCCTATCTATATGCAGATTCATCACCATCTCAAATGAGACCAGACTGTTGTATCATATGCAAACTTCAGCAGTTTAGCAGAAGGATCCTTAGAGATGCAGTCATTGATATAGAAGAGAAGAGCAATAGAAAGAGCACACAGCCCTGAGGGGCACCTGTGCTAATAGTCTGGGTGATCAATATGATTTTCCCTAGCATCACTTGCTTCCTGTCTGTCAAAATGTTAGTTATCCACCTACAAGTATGGACAGGCACAGCTAGCTGAATCAGTTTAGAGTGAAGTGTTTCTGGAACGATGGTATTGAATGCCAAATAGAAGTCTACACAGAGGACCTGTGCATAGATCCCTACGGATACAAGATGTTATAAGATATAGTGCTGTGCCATATTAACAGCATCATCTGCCAATTTATTTGATTGATTGATTGATTATATTTATTATTTATTATTATTTATTTATTGAATTTGTATACCACCCTATTCCCGTAGAACTCAGGGCGGTTTACAGGGCAGTTAAAACCATGAAATACAAAAATTAAAATCAATTAAAACAATTGATTAAATTCAAGCCCCAAAATTAAATCTAAAACCTAATTAAAATTAAAAACCCCTCAGTCTGGGCCAAACAGCTCGAAGAGCCAAGTTTTCAGGTCCTGGCGAAATGAGCGAATGTCGGGGACAGTCCTAAGTTCTGTAGGTAGTAGGTTCCATAGGGCAGGTGCACCCACAGAGAACGCCTTTCCCCTGGGAATAACCCATTGGCATTCATTAACCGGTGGTACCCCGAGAAGGCCCTCCCTGTGGGAGTGCACAGGACGATGGGAAGATGATGCCGGCAGCAGGTGTTCCCTTAGATAGTCCGGACCCAAGCCATTTAGGGCTTTATAGGTCATTACCAGCACCTTGAATCTCACCCGGAGGGCAACCGGAAGCCAATGCAGCTCGCGGAGAAGAGGTGTTACACGGGAGTATTGGGAAGCTCCCATCACAACTCACGCGGCTGCATTCTGCACCAGTTGAAGCCTCCAAGTGGTCCTATGGGTGTACTTCAAGGGCAGCCCCATGTAGAGAGCATTACAGTAATCCAGGCGAGAAGTGACGAGGGCATGGGTGACCGTGCATAGGGCATCTCGGTCCAAAAAGGGGCGCAACTGGTGCACCAGTTGAACCTGTGCAAAGGGTCCTCTGGTCACAGCAGTTAAATGTTCTTCCAAATTAAGCCGTGAATCCAGGAGGACACCCAAGTTGCGAGCCCTTTCAGAGGGGGGCAATACCTCCCCCCATCAAAAGAGAAGGAACATGTTGGACAATATGAAATGCCGGTATCCACAGCCACTCGGTCTTGGAGGGGTTGAGCCTGAGCCTGTTCCTTCCCATCCAGACCCGTACTGCCTCCAGGCACCGGGACATCATGTCAAGGGCATCACTGCGTTGGTTTGGGGTGGAGATGAACAACTGGGTATCATCCACATATTGGTGATACCTCACCCCAAAACCATGAATGATCTCACCCAGTGGCTTCATATAGATGTTAAACAGGAGGGGGGAGAGAACTGAACCCTGAGGCACCCCACAAGAAAGGGGCCTTGGGGTGGATCTCTGCCCCCTGCCAATACAAACTGCGAACAGCCTGAGAGGTAGGAGGAGAACCACCGTAAAACAGTGCCTCCCACTCCCAACCCCTTGAGCCGTCGCAGCAAGATACCATGGTCAATGGTATCAAAAGCCACTGAGAGGTCAAGTAGGACTAGGACAGAGAAACAGCCCCTGTCCCAGGCCCACCAGGGATCATCTACCAGTGCGACCAATGCCATTTCTGTGCTGTAACTGGGTCTGAAACTGGACTGGTACGGGTCCAGATAATCTGCTTCATCTAGGAATTGTGGAAGCAGACGCACCACAACACTCTCAACAACCTTCGCTACAAAGTGAAGGTTGGAGACAGGATGATAGTTATTCAACGAGGCTGGATCCAAGGCAGGCTTCTTGAGGAGGGGCCTCACCACCGCCTCTTTTAAGGTGGAGGGGAAGACACCCTCCATCAATGAAGCATTGACAACTGCCTGGAGCCAGCCCCCTGTCACCTCCCCGGTGGCCGAAACTAGCCAGGAGGGACATGGGTCCAGTAAACAGGTTGTAGTGCTCAGTGTGCACATAATCCTGTCCACATCATCCAAAGATACATGGTCAAACTCACCCCAGATGGTATAACAAAGATCTGCCCCTTCCACTCCGCCAGATTCCACCCAGTTGGAGTCCAAACCAGACCGGATCTAAGCGATTTTGTCCTGCAGATACTGTACAAATTCCTCATCCCTACCCTGCAAGGGGTCATCCCTCAGTCGCTGATTAAGCAGTGAGCGGGTCATTCTAAACAGGGCGGCTGGGCGGTTATCTGCGGACGCGATAAGAGCAGAAAAGTAAGCATGCTTTGCCGCTTCCATTGCCACTAGGTAAGACTTAAGATAAGTTCTCAACTGTGTTCGGTCAGATTCGGATCTGCTGGACCTCCATCGACTCTCTAGGCATCTTTTCCAGCGCTTCATCTCTTGGAGTCCCTCGGTAAACCAGGGGGCCACCCGGGATCCACGCCGGATCAGAGGTCGCAAAGGCACAACTCGATCCAAGGCCCCAGCAGCAGCCCTCTCCCAGGCTGCCGCTAAGGCCTCAGCAGAGCCGTGGGCAAGGGAAGCAGGAAATGTCCCAAGCTCCATCCGGAACCTCTCATTGTCCATCAGGTGCCTGGGGCAGAACCACCTGGTCAGTTCCACCTCCCAGCAGCGGGGGGTGGCGTACTGAAAGTCTAGCTGGAGAAGAAAATGATCGGACCATAACAGGGGATGGATGGTTAAATCACCCCTACCCAGATCATTAATCCACTGCCCAGAGATAAAAACCAGGTCGAGTGTGTGACCTCCATTATGAGTCAGGTCCTGAATTATTTGAGTCAGGTCTATGGCCGTCATGGAAGCCATGAACTCCCGAGCCAACTCAGACGCCTCACCCACGGAAGGCAAATTGAAATCCCCCAGAACTATAAGCCTGGGGAACTCAATCGCCAACCCGGGCAAGACATCGAGGAGCTTGGGCAGGGCCGATGATATGCAGCTGGGAGACAGGTACATAATCAATAGGGCCAACTGAACACCAGGACCCAACTTCAAAAGGAGAGATTCACACTCGCCTATCTGAGGGACAGTGGCCACTCACGGACAAAGACTCTCCCTAATAATAACTGCTGGTGCTTTTACAGTCTTTTGTCTATGAAATAGACCTTGCACATCATTTTCTAAGATCACCATTGGTGGGGGGCCCAGAAGGATGAAAATAGGTATAGGAGATTTGGCTGATGTGGTGTATCTGAGGTGGGGAAGCTAGCGACAGTCAACAGTGATTTCCTCTCACACCTACAGTAGAGCATATTCAGGTCATCCACCAATTAACAATTCTCTTCAGTAAAGAAGGCAGATCTTATTTATTTGAAAAATTCAGCATATAATTAAGCCTTGCTTTCATGTTGACTTGCAGGAGTCCAATACTTATTACCCCTGAATTTTTTTATAAATGGAGATTACATCATCACTATAATTAAACCATTTGCTTGTTAGCATCAACATTTAAATTACATCAGTTGTGCAAATTTATCTCATTTGCAAAATGACAGCTCTAAGAACATAATGTAAACCACAGTGGAATTTGGTTTATTGCACAGGAAGGTCATTTCATAAACTGAGGTTTCATTATTTCTTGGCTCATATGGTACCAGGAAGTAGATACAGTGTTGTCTTAATTCCATTGGTAAAAAATTCAAAATAGAACAAAGCAATTTTTAGGGTCTAAATTATAACCATCTTTCATTGTGCCAGAAATAAGGAAGTTATACATTAATAGGATCACCATTATTTCCTAAACCTTTAAATTGTTAAAATCACTAACAGGTTCTACTACACATAGACTGAAGTATCCCTAAAGGAGAATAGTATAAAATTTATTACAGACCCATCCACTCAGGGATGGAATGGGACAACTCACCACAGCCAGCTTACCATGGCCAGTTTGTGACAGGACAACTCACTGCAGGATACTTCAACAATTCAATTTAATTATTTAAAATAGTTAAAAAATATTTTAATTTTTGTTATTCACATTTCATTTTGTCCCTCCTTTGGCATCCTTTCTTTAATGTTTCTATTCCACTATTTCTTCAATATTAGTGTAACTCTTGTCACGCGGCGAGTTGTCCTGTGGCAACTTGGCTATGGCAAATTGTCCCATGGCGACAGTGAATTGGCTGAGGTGAGTTGGCTGCGGGGAATTTCTGTAAATCCCTAAGGGAGACTCCTTGTTCAAGAGATGCATCAATTTTTTTTACCTTTCATTTTATTCTTCCTATTTCTATCTTCCTTGATTTTCATAGAGTTCTTGCAAAAAGCTACACAGATGGCTGAATCTTTCATTTCTTCTCCTTTGCTCAGCTTCTGGATATTGAATTTTTAATTAGTAGGACAAGATCATGTGTTGCCCTTTTACTTCAGTGGGAGTTTTAAAAGAAGGTTGTAGACTGGGGCTCATTTTTTAAAGATTATTTTTTCCTACATTGAAATGTATCCTTATGTAATGCTCCTTTTGGCATGCTGATCCTTCATTAGTTTAAATTTTAAAATCCCAAGTAGTTTGTTTTTAAGGAAGGAGTGACATTTTTGGGCAGAAGTAGTTGCATATTCCAAAAAAACATGTCTGGAACATTTGGTCCTAATAAAACAGTCATTTTATTGCTCTTGCTATCACTTTATGCAAAAAAAAAGTGGCTTTGCTCTACATCAGCAGAAGACAAATACTATATGCAAATATTGATTTTCATAAAAGAATGTCTTATTTCATTTGCAACTCAAAACATTGGATATTATTTTAGTCAGCAGATTATTCTATACTGTGAATAAGATGTAACATGACTCTTCTTCAAGCATTAGAAAACTGGTGAGAGAATACTTATAGATTCTACTATTGTAATCATAGTAGGAGGCTTGCCAGAACTCAGCATAAATTTAACAGGATAAGCCTTGCCAGACTAATTTTGTCTCATTTTTTTTATTGGGTAACTACTTAAGTATATTAAGGGAATGCAATACACATATCGATATTTCAGCAAAGACTTTATGAAGGATCTCATGACATTCTGATTAGTGAGGTGGATAATAGAACGTAGAAGAATTAAGTGATTCCAGAGTTGGCTTAAAAATACTACTCAAACTTTGCTTATCAATGACTCCTCATAACATTAGAGAGGAATATTGAGGTTCCACCAGGTCTATATTGTTCAACATTGGTGTTTATGACTTGGAAAGGTGTTGAGAGACAGCTTTTCAAAATTGAATGAGACACAAAAATGGGTAAGAGAGTTAATACTCTAGAAGACTGAAATAATATTCAAAATAATCTTGACTGAAAATAACTTTTAACAAGACAAATGCAAAGTTATCAACTAAGGAAACCAAAAGCAAATGCATGTAGAGAATGGAATATATTTGGCTTGGCAATGGCATTTGGAATAACAAACTGAATGTGATTCATCAGCATGATATGGCTTCAAAAGAGACAATTGTGGTTTTAGGACTGCATCAGCAGGATTACACTTTCCAAATCATGGCAAGTAATACTTCCAGTTTAGTCTGTGTTGGTCAGATCCCAGCTTGAGTATTGTTTCCAATTTTGGTCTTTAACCCTTTCAAAAGGATTCAGAAACAAGTTCAGAGTAGGGTATTTGGAGAGATCATAAAATGAGTCCTTTGAAGTAAAATGAAAGAAACTGAGACTGTTTGGTCCTGAGAAGAGAATATTTAAAAGAGATAGGTATGGTTTTGTCTATTTATAAAAATTACTGGCTGCTAATCTTACCACAGGGTAACTCTCTGGGCATCTTACAGTCATATGTTAAAACCAGACATCCAAATGTAATCTCTTCTTTCTTCTATTTTTCCCACAAAAACAAATATGTGAGTTGAATTGGGCTGAGGCAGAGTGATTGGGCACCTACTTGGCTTTCATGTGTGTTTCAGGTATGCAAGGAAAACCAGGATCTGTTCTTTATCATCCCAGAGAGCTGAGTGTAGAATAATAGTTTATATAAAAAACATATTCTGGTTGAATGTAATGGAAAATATTTTAACTGTAAAAGCAATACAAAATGGAAACAATCACCCAATGAGATGCTAAGTTTCTCTTCACTGAAAGTGTTCAAGTGTGAAGTATTATGGATGAGAGAGAGAGAGAGAGAGAGAGAGAGAGAGAGAGAGAGAGAGAGAGAGAGATGTCCAATGTCTAATGTCCCTACATGCAAGTGAAAATGCTGAGGTTTTGTGAGATTCTCCTTAAACAGACAAGAGGATATTCTCCATCCTATCTATGGAAGAATTCTTTTGCCAGTAAAAGAGGCATTTATTCTCATTTTTCCCAAATCCAAGTTTACTCTTACTGGTTTTCTGACTGTAATCTTCCCCCAAAATTTAGCAAAGCAGCATGTCTTGGCAAGGCATGGAAGTGAAGGAAAAAAGTTTTTTACCTAATTAAAATCTGCATGACTGGCTGCTGTTAAAGGCAAAAACTAGAGAAAAGAAAGCTGTTAATTTAGATGCTAGTGAGTCAGATTGATATTGATTGCGCAGCTTAATTATAAATGGTCTGGTATTCAAATTGTTGCATATTCAATCAGTTTTCAAACAGATGTTAGAAAACAAACAAAATTATAATTATGATTTTTGTGAGAGGAATCTATTTCATAGGCTCAATTGAGAGGCGACTTTTTAAAATAATTAACTAGAGGACCATGTTTTAATGGCTATGTGGCAAGGAGAACTAAACAGTTAAAGGAATAAAAAAAATGTCTATTGATGACTTCCATATGCTATCTGTTTGAAGACTGAGCACATCACAAACAGGGGGATAATAATTATATGAGAGAGTTGGAAGACACAGTTTAAGCCATTACAACCAACCTTCTCATAATTTATCTATGAATGTATTAATCACACGCTCCTGGGGAGGAACTCTATGGCAAATCTAGACAGCATACTAAAAAGCAGAGACATCACCCTGTCAACAAAAGTGCATATAGTCAAGGCCATGGTTTTTCCAGTTGCAATGTATGGCTGTGAAAGTTGGACCATAAGAAAAGCTGAGCACCAAAGAATTGAGGCCTTTGAACTATGGTGCTGGAGAAGACTCCTGCGAGTCCCTTGGACTACAAGGCGATCAAACCGGTCAGTCCTAGAGGAGATCAACCCTGACTGCTCTTTAGAAGGCCAGATCCTGAATTTGAAAGTCAAATATTTTGGCCACCTAATGAGAAGGAAGGACTCACTGGAGAAGAGCCTAATGCTGGGAAAGATTGAGGGCAACAGAATAAGGGGATGACAGAGAATGAGGTGGCTGGATGGAGTCACTGAAGCAGTAGCCATGAGCTTAAATGGACTCCAGAAGATGGTAGAGGACAGGAAGGCCTGGAGGAACGTTGTCCATGGGGTCGTGATGGGTCGGACACGACTTTGCAACTAACAATAACAACAACATTAATCACACAGACATAAAGTTTGATATTTTTTTAAATTCCATTTATATCCTGCCCTTCTCCGAAGACTCAGGGCGGCTTACAAGCTTAGCAGTAGCCTTCATTCTATGTATATGCCTGCTTATTAGGGCTTTCACACACACACCAAAGCGGCGTTAAGCCTTTATTCATTTAGGGTCTGAATAAATGATTGACAGCAGTCAAATTTCTGTCTCTATGTTTATTAATTTCTTCTGTGTTGGACCTAAGGCCTGGTTATCCAGGACCGAGCACAGCAGATGGCACACTGGGTGCAGCATTACTCTGAGTTATATTCCAGAGAAAATGGGGTAACTGAAGAAGCATTAAATATTATTGAGTGCCTGCCTGTCTTGGAGGAGCTTGACAGTGAACCAACTTTAGAAGAACTAAACGTGGCCCTGGATTCCCTTGCCTCTGGCAAGGCACCCGGGAAAGGTAACATCCCTGCCGAAATTCTGAAGTGCTGCAAAGAGAACATCCATACCAAACTGCATGAAATCTTCTGTCTTTGTTGGAGGGAAGGTGGAGTGCCACAGGACATGAAGGATGGAAATATTGTCATGCTGTATAAGAACAAGGCAACAGGGATGAGTGTAACAACTACCATGGCATCTGTCTTCTCAATGTTGTAGGGAAGCTGCTTACCCGTGTTGTACTGAAGAGGCTCCAGGTGCTTGCAGAGTGAGTCTATCCAGAATCACAGTGTGGATTCCAAGCCAACAGGTCCACTACTGACATGGTATTTTCCCTTAAACAGTTGTAGGAGAAATGCAGGGAACAAAGACAGCCACTTTTTGTAGCCTTCATAGATCTTATGAAGGCTTTTGACTTGGTTAGTAGGGACAGCGTTTATAAAATTCTCCCCAAGATTGGATGTCAACCTCAGCTCCTCAACATCATCAGGTCTTTTCATGAGGAAATGAAGGGCACTGTAGTTTTTGATGGCTTAACATCAGATTGGAGTGAAGCAGGGCTGCGTCCTCACACCAACTTTATTCGGGATCTTTTTTGCTGTCATGCTGAAACAAGCTTTTGGAACTGCAACAGAGGGTATTTGTCTCTGGACCAGATCTCTCTAAATTGAGAGCAAAGTCTAAAGTCCAGCTGAAATGCCTACAGGATTTCCTCTTCACTGATGATGCTGCCATTACTGCTCACTCTGCCGAAGACCTTCAACAACTTATGGACTGCTTTAGCAAGGCCTGCCAAGACTTTGGACTAACAATCAGCCTGAAAAAATACAAATCATGGGTCAGGACATGGATTCACCTCCCTGCATTACAATCTCTGCACAAGAACTGGAGGTTGTCCATGACTTTGTGTACCTTGGCTCAACTATCTCCGACACTCTCTCTTTAGATACTGAACTGAATAAACATATTGGTAAAATGGCCACCAAATTTTTCCAGACTTACAAAGAGAGCATGGCTTAATAAGAAGCTGACAGAACATACAAAGATCCAGGTCTATAGAGCCTGCATCCTGAGGACACTCTTGTACTATAGTGAGTCTTGAACCCTTTATGCACTGCAGGAGAGAAAGCTGAATACCTTCCATATGTGCTGTCTTTGATGTATTCTTGGCATCACCTGGCATGGCAAAGTTCCAAATAGCGCAGTCCTGGAATGTGCTGGAATCTCTAGCATGTATACTCTATTGAAACAGCAACGTCTACGCTGGCTTGGGCATGTCGTGATAATGGCTGATGGTCAGATTCCGAAAGATCTTCTGTATGGAGAACTAGTGCAGGGAAAGCACCCCAGAGGGAGACCAGAGCTGCAATATAAGGATATCTGCAAGAGGGATCTAAAGGCCTTGGGAATGGACATTAGTAGCTGCCTTGACCTCTGATCGTTCAGCCTGGAGGCTAAAAACGCAGCATGGCCTTCTCCAATTTGAAGAGACACTTGTGCAGCAGGCTGAGGCAAAGAGGCAGTCCCGGAACCAGTGAAATCTGGGGGCTGGACAGGGGACAGATTGTATCTGCCCTCAGTGTGGAAGGGACTTCCATGCTCGAATTGGCCTTTTTAGCCACACCAGATGCTGCTTTAGGACCTCTTTCCAGAGCATGATATCATAGTCTCTCGAGACTGAAGGATGCCAATGATGATGTTTATTAAACATATACACAACCATGCTATAAAATAACAATAGTAGTTGTCTTTTGAGTATTTTCAGTAGTCTCAACGATGGCATGTACATTGCCTTTGGGGGGAAAGCCACCTGTCATCTGCCTCACAAAAGCATTTGTCATCTGAAGATGAGCTTAAACCACCAGACCAAAAGACAGCTCCACAAGGTCCTGAAGAGGAATTCAGAAGAGGAAAGTCCAAATTTGAAAACAAGGACCCTAGGCTCAACTTGAAAGAGAAGGTGAACTTCAGAAGTGTACAAATGTTTGAAGATTCAGCTATGGCTACTTTATATGAGTCACAATATGCAGATGCCAGGATATGTTGAGTCCAGCTTTTATAGCCTATGCCTAGTACATCTGAAAGACACTATACCAGAGAAAGCTCTTGAAAAGTGATTATATTAGCAATTTCAACTATTTTATTAGCCTATTTGCATCTAACGTTTTCCAAGCAAAGCAAAACAAAAACCCTCAGAGAGCAGACCAAGTTGGTGAAATGCTTCACATTTTATTCACAGATAGTTTTGATCTTTGTTGATCTAAAGATGAGTCCTTTTAGTTGTGCTTATTATACGCAAAGTATGTTAACCACAGCGAGAAGCAACTGAATGACGGATTAGCTTTTACTTTGTGCCTCAGCAGTAAGTTTGTTAAATTTCCATCAGCTGTGCCTGCCATAAATGTTGAATAAATGGGGTTGCCTGATTTTATTTACAAAGTTCAGTATGAGTAGAAACATGGAGGAGGAGAAGAAGAAGCCACTATTTTTTAGCCTATAAAATATTTGGTCAGTTTAGAGTATAAGGTGGCGTTTAACTCATATGTTACTACTGAGGATTAGTATTTTTATGTCTGTTCTACAAAAGTACATTACTGAATGCAATCATTCTTTGTCCCTATTCCCTCAATGCTTAATTAAACAAAGGTTAATTGACTGATAACCTCTGGAAGGTTAAATTTAACCTCAAATAGACCCAATCATGCACAATGTTAAATTAACTTTTCCGATGAGTCATATTGTGGAACACCCTAAACCCAGTATATTCCTCCATGTTCTCTAAGGAAAGTTGCTGAGAAAAATGTCTAAAAATGCCTCTCCATTGCAGATCTCATTACTAAGGCTGGGTAGTCCCAAATACACCTCCCAAATATCTTTATGTGGCTTAAGGAATACTTGTCAAGAGTCTCCTGGTGCAGAAATTCAGGAAGAACAGGATACCACCCCTAGAGATGAGGTGAGAAACATCTATTCCCCAAATAATGATTTCTGACAGTAAGCATAATTGACAGGGTTAGCCATGTTGGAAAAACAGAGCCTTTGATTACAATAATGCCATATTCCAATTGTGAAATTGCATGAAGTTATTTATTATTTTCTTATGCAACCAGGCAAGGCTTTAGAATCTGGAGCCAAGTATTCCAGTTGTCCCTCTTTTCTGTCCTTTCCCTTGCAGAAGCCCATCTTTATTTGGATTAGGGATCAGGTTTTTAAAAAACTTGTATTAATTTTCACACTTGACTGCATAGGAGATACCAGCAACTCTATCAAAGCAAGGCTTTGGTGCATAATTTCTGATTTCCTCTCAGCAAAATCAGGAGGGTGGTAGAGTTGGATTAAGCAAACACACACACACACACACACAGAGAGAGAGAGAGAGAGACAGACAGACAGACAGACAGACAGACAGACAGACAGAGACACACACAGAGAGAGATGACAGATGACAGATGCTAGGTCTGAGAGCAGCTGCAAAAATGGTAACTGGCTGCAAAATGGTGGTATGACCACCCAGGTTTTACTTGAATGCACTGCATGTGTCGTGTTTCCGACAAATGAAACTCTTCAAAAGAACTTTGAGGCATTGTTTACCTTAAAGAATCTTTTATTTGAGAAACAAAGTATTGGCATTACATAGTTAAAGCCTAAAACTGAATTCCCCTCCCCTGGGCACAAAGTAACAAAGCACAATTCCCTTCTCCAATTAACAGTCATAAATCACATTCCCCAATTAGCTTGAAGTGTGGGCTTTCTTCCCAGCTTTCCAGCCCACCAAATCTTTATCAACTCTGGACACAATAACCTTGGATTCCCATGGTTGAGTTATTATTGTTATGACTAACTGGACTCTCATCCATATCCCCCCTCCCAGCATCAACTAACTCTAAAAAATGAAAGAGAAAAATGGCTGCTTTTCCATCTGTTGTCAAAGCAAGAACAACCAATGTTAGCAGCATTGACAACATGGAACACAGATTAAAAAGGGACAGGTCTTTTATCATCCAGTCATATCCATCATATTTTGAAGCTGGTTGACAGTCTCTGCAGATTATCCTGGCTGGGTTCTCTAATTCTACATTAAGTCTCTCTGTATCTGTAGGCTTTACATGCACCTGCAAGTGCAAAATGCCAAACAAACATGCCCCACCTCTAGAGTTATGATGATCACTCAGGAAGCACTAGGAGGTATCATTTCACTTGTGAAAAATTCTTGAAATGCATTTGATAGCAAACACTGGGAAAAAGTCTACACCCTAATTCTCCATTTCACTACAGCTATAATGTCTCTTTCAAAAGACCTGGAATCCAGAAATGCTTAAAGGCTAATGAAAAGTCTTCTTCAAAGGCATATACAGTACAATAGAAAATCTCTACAGAAAATTTTCTAAACAACCATGGGAAAAAGCTTGGAACTCAATTTCTTCATGACTATGTATGCCTATAGAAATATGCTTAAGATTTTTGTCATCATCCTCTTGCCATTGTGAACATCTTCAAGGACTAGGGTATTCCCACCAGTATTCATCCCACTGCTGCAAAAAGCATAAACAGCTGGTCCAAACATGTTGACATGCCTAAATATCAGCAGTGCATTTGTTTTCTATTTGCTTAATACCAGAAAGCAAATGTTTTTTTCTTTTGAATGAAAAGATCATACAATCATATGCATCGCATACAAAACAATAACATACATTGGGAAGATAAGAGAGCCAGCAGTCCCTCGAAGTCTTTTTAGTATCAGAATGATCATTTAATATTAATATACTAACTTTTTCAGCTAAGTTGGTAAAACATTCTATGAATTTATCTTAAAGAGCAACCTGTTTCATTCATTCTTCTTAGTCATAGATGCATAAGGGCAATCACTGAGTCTTTCAGCTTTTCTGAAACAATCTCAATTGCAGAGCAGAATTTCTCAGTTTAGTATCTTTCAGTTTGACTTAAAAAATATAGCAGATGAATTTGCCACAATCTTATAAATATGTCATGCCAAAACCAGCTTCACCAGTATGTCAGGCTATTATTTAAAAAACAAACAAAAGCAAAGCAAATAAAAAGCTACACCCACATAATTGCATCCACCTCATAAGTATGGAGTGATTTCTCTATAAAGCATTGGTCTGTCTAATAGGCACAGATGTTTTGCATCTTAATGAAATACAGGCATGAGAAAAGCAGTATCACAGCCTTTAAAACACCAGTCTTTCTCTATTAAATCTAGCAATTCATGGCAAATTTATTAGTTTGCATGTGTTTTAGGCTCATGTATCAAGGCAGCCACTTTAGGCAAACAAACTCTAATTGGTAGAACAAATAGAAAACCCTAAGGATGGCTATGCCTAATGACATTGCCAGTATTCTGTAATGTCTCTACTACCAAAATTACTCATTTCATGGCTCTAGGCAATGCAAGTTAATTTATTTATAGCAGTTGCTAAGTTAAACATGCACTTCTAAGAAGATATGCTGCTTGCCCATCTATGAATGTTTCCAGCAATTCAGCTTTTAAACAAGAGAGCAAGGCAGAAAGAGGATGGAAGATAAGAAGCAAATTTAATAATAATTACAAACACACCAATCCTCTTATTCAAGCATCCTTCGGAGGAATTCATATTGGTTTCATTTTTAGCAAAGTATACATTGTGTAACTGTAATTTGAAATTTGTTTACCCAAACTTAGGTAACCAAATTATTCATGGTCAGTGTTTGGTCTCACGGTAGCTCCTTATCACTGAACTGAATGTAACTATTTATTCTAGGTTATGAAAAATCAGAATTTTTCAGATATTCTCCAATCCACTCAGAAGGGATCATATTTTAATATTCCATGTATTACTGTATGCATGATGAGATGGAGTGTAGTAAATTAATTCATTTTTAATTAGTTTGTTTTAGTTCTTGTACTAAAATAAATTAATCCCAGAGAGAACAGAAATGTGTCAAACATTAGTGTCAAAAATGCTTCCTAAATTCTAGCTATGAACTATGTAATGAAAGTTAAAGATCAATATAGAAGATTCTTCTAAAGCCTTCTTCATCAACATGACTCAAAGTATGGAACAGAAGGTAGTATAATATAGAACAGGGGTGTCAAACTGCCAGCCCACGGGCTGGTTTCATCATACCAAAGCCGCACCCACCCCATTGCCAGCAATGCAAAAAGAGTCGCAATATGTTGCAACACATCACATGATGTGGCGAGTTTGACACCCATGATATAGAAGAATTGGTACTGAGTTCATGGTAAAAAAGGATTATTCTATATATCTACCTTGCTTCCCATAAGCATAGATACAGTATAGCATCATCATCAACCATATCATCATGTCTTAGCAAAAAAATATGGATCAATCGGGTATTAAAATTGAACTGATGAATGGAAATGTAATAGCTGTCCTGGAAGGATAGTTATTTAATCACACAGTACACATTCTTGCCATCTATGGGGAGAGCCTTCTCTGTGGGAGCGCCAGCCCTGTGGAACCAACTCCCCCTTGAGCTTCGGATGGCCCCAGATCTCCAGTCCTTTCGCCGCGGCCTCAAAACACTCCTTTTCCACCTGGCTGACCTGGACTGACAGGGATTTTAATTATGTTTTTAATTTTTTAACTCTAATTTTTTTAATTTATTTTAATTTTAATTTTAATTTATTGTACAGGGGCCTTTAATTTTAATTTTATCTTAACTTCTGTATTTATTGTATGTTATTGTTGTTAGCCGCCCTGAGTCCTTCGGGAGATAGGGCGGCATATAAGTCCCAATAATAAAATAAATAAATAAATAAATAAATAAATAAATAAATAAATAAGTCCTTCTAAAAAAAGAGTAGGATTGCTTTTCCTTTATTACTCATGATCAAGGCTAAAAGTGAGCAAATTATCTCATATTCACTGTCAAAGATACATGGCTACCTAGACATGTGGCCTCAGCATCATCTTTGAAATCAACTTACCAGAATAGCACACACTATTTCAGAGAAGTAGAATCCATTGTTTATGTAGTTCTTTATTTGGTTTCTTCAAGTCAGTGTTGATTCCTGGTGACTGTCTGGACAAGCTCTGGTTTCCTTCGAACATTTTCAGAAATGGGTTTCCACTACCTTCTTCCTACATCTGAAAGAAAGGGACTGGCCAAAGTCATCCAGCTGGATTCATGTGAAAGGAAAAACTAGAAATCATGGTTTAGCCATGGTTTAAACACTGCGCTAAACTGACTCTCTTATCTAAAATTGCTTTTAGATAAAGTTGATTTACCAGAGTTTCCTAACATAAAAAACATGCCCTTTACTTTTTGCCTCACACTGAATGGCTCTAATGAGCTATGCAGTACAATTTCAACATCCCTTTTCTGCACTTCTCATCCAATTAGTACAATTTATTTGCCTCAGTATGTGTCAATTTATTCTTACTTATATTAAACCATATTTGCCATTTTTATTTTCTTTTTTTTAAATGATCTTCCTAAAGCTTTCCACAGTGGGGATTTTGGGAATGTCAGCATATTGAGTCATTTGGTTACCATCTGCAGTTACTCATCCTAGGTTTCATTTAATTAATAGTAAATTAAATTGCATTAATCCCAATACACAGATTAATTCTGGGGAAATGCACTTCCCTTCAGATAGTTGTTCATCCTCCACTCCTTGACTGGACATCTTAAACCCTTTAGGTGTTTCCTTGAACTGTTGCCTTTTTAGAAGTTTCTTAGTCAGTGGAGAAATTTTGAAACAGAAGCCAACTCTCCAAGACTGGAGATAATTGCATCAAAAGGTGCCCAAGGAGAGGTCAATGATGGCAGATGCATAAAATGGTATTTCTGTAAAAAAAAAAAGCCAGGATTTGACTTTGCAGTTTTTACACTGTCTGATGACCTAGGGCTGTATAATTGGTTACTAGCTCTTCAACTGCTATGGTCTGATTTAAGTTGCTTTTGAAACGTATACATGTGATGAAATAGATCAGGTACTGCACAAATCCTGTGCTGAAATGGATTCATGTGTTGTTCTACTCAGGTTGCTCCTGGAAGTGACAACAGTGTAATTACATCATGCCATCAGGATCTCCTACAAGATGAAGATTTGTTATTAATACATTATGATATGCTGGGACAGCTTGCTCTGAAGCCCAAGTTGTGACTCAGTCCCTTATGAAGGCTTGGGAGGGAACATCGAGTAATAAAATACCCACCATCAATCATTTCTTATAAGGGTTAATATAGGAGTCCAATCAGTTTTTTATCCCTTTTTTGGTAAGAAAGCATCTGATCAGAAGTCATTATGTTGAAGCAGCTAACCCAGCTGAAACACTTGTCTCTCTGAACTTTTCATATTTGTGACTCTTGAAATTACAATTCCCTAAAGCACATTTTATAGGTTAAGTCTAAGTTTGTAAATCTGCATTCTTCCCATGACTCAGAATGAAGGAAAAGAGGAGCCTTATTGTAAAAACTGCTTAGCCATTCAGTTTGATCTGAGAAATCTCTTATTAATTGGAGGAAATTTTTATTTTGAATCCATTTAGTAAACAGTAATAATAAAAGGGACACAGTGATGATCTGTCACTTTTGTTTCAGAAAGAGAAAGAACTATTAAAGCTTTGCAGCAATAGGAATTATCAAATTAGAGGCCTATTCAGAACTGCCATAGCCATGAAATAATTCTAGGCAGGAACCTCTTGGAACAGAGGGACAAGAAACTATTAATTCAATGGCTGCTCTGAAAAAAGCTATGCTTTGCTGTATTAGAGCCTTGGTGGAGCAGCGGGCTAATGCCTCCTTAAGTAACACCAGCTGCCTGCAATTAGTGCAGGTTCGCATCCCACCAGGCTCAAGGCTGACTCAGCCTTCCATCCTTCCGAGGTAGGCAAAATGAGGACCCAGATTGTTGGGGGCAATTAAGCTGACTTTCTAATAATGCCGCTTGGGGTGTGTGTGAAAGCCCTAATAAGCAGGCATATACATAGAATGAAGGCTACTGCTAAGCTTGTAAGCCGCCCTGAGTCTTTGGAGAAGGGCGGGATATAAATGGAATTAAAATAAAAAAAATAAAATTACTTGAAAAAGTGGACTGGTGACCACCAGGAAAACTCAATTAGAAAACTTAGAGCTAGACTGGAAAATTGGAAAAATATATAGGAAGAATGCAGTAGTCTACTGCTTCTCTATTATTATGAGGAAAACTACAATGCATAATTGCCAGGAGTTGAGTTCAAGTCAAATGCAACTTTATACTTTAACCACAAAAAGCCTCAATAATTGTTTGCTAAAGATTAAGCCTGTATAACGGTTGCCACAAATACAAAGGAAAATATGGAAAACTGCAGTGGTTCGGCTAATTCTTGAGAAGGCCATGAGAGCTGAAGCAAACTTTTCTTTTTTAATGTTTCTAATATATGCTTTTTGCTAGAAAATGTTATCTCATAGGCTAGCTTGATGAACATTTCAAGGAAAGAAGAATGACCATCAGCAGACTCTCTTCATTCCTGTCAATTCTGCTGTAGTGGGTTCTGCTTTAGCTGACAGAAGGACTGTGTTTTCAGTGTTAAAGACATCCATAATGGGTTTCTTTTTCATCTCTACCAGATACCCTGATGTTTATTCATGCACACACTTCTTGGGGTTCTAAAAGGAGGAAAATGAAGAAACTTGACCACACCAGCCTGTCAGATCTTTCCTTTTCTGACAGGTAAACTCTGTGAGGCTTCAGGAAGCCCAGCCTATCAAGGCTTGATCACTAACTTGATCACTAACCATGATTCAGTTTCACCAGAAAGTCTGAGCCATCTTGGTCTTGTCTCAATTAATCTAAGCAGGCTGGTTGATTTACCAGGCCCAAACTGTGAGGCAGTCAGGGCCATTAATAACTGAACAGAAATTCCAGCAAATCCGTTTGTCCAATTACTATTCTTTGCTGCTGAAAGAACAGCATGTGGTGCATTGCCACACTTAAAGACAACAAAACCAGTTATGGGGCTTCAACTACAATGGCAGGACATTTTTCTGATCTTATTAAGGAACCTCAGAATTCATTGAGTTATAGCTTGAAAAATATTGTCATGTTCACATTCTGTTGCTTTTTTTCCTCTTTAGCTGATTCAGGTTAACTAACATCCCACCCCCAGTTGACACTCTTATGAGAAATACTGTACCATATATACAAAACCCCTACTGTTCTGTCATAAACACATTTTATTGAAAGGCCCTGCTTGTTTCTTGAAAACCGTCATCATCCTAATTATGAATAGAAGTGACTTATGATTAGCAATTAAGAGACTGGTTTTTAATATTATTTTTGTGAGGTTTTTCTGTGGGAGGGATTTTTTTGTGATTACTTTTTGTCCTGCCATGTTTTATTGAGCAGAAAAAGAATACAGTATAGAAATCAAATAAATAGTAATATGTGTGTGATTATAACACACATGTTGTTTTGGGTAATTATCCCTTTTATCAAATCCCCTTTTCTAATGTTTGTGGTTTAACGTTATCATCAAATGTGACCTCAGATTTCCTGAGAGTTTCATCCTGCAAAAGGGATTCTAATTTTTCTATCTCATTCTCAGGAAAAAAAACAACAATGATACAATGGTGTTTTTGACCTTGCTTTTTGTCATTCACTAGTCATTCTTAGTTATACTTTTCTGAATCACTGTGGCCATCCTGGTTCTCCATGCTCCTGATCTAAAAAAGGCTTATTGGAAGTGTGTGTGTGTGTTTGTTTGTGTGTTTGTGTATTAAAGCAGCAACAGCAGTTCTTTTTAAAGTATGTGAAAAGATCCCTGGGGTATCTGAAATCCCTCATCCTTGGTGAAAAGTTCTTTTTTAAAAAAAAAATTAAGATGAGGTTATAGTAGTCTCAGTGACTAAATAATCTCTCCAACATTGAAAATAAAACACTTCTTAAATGTAGGTTGTCCTCAACTTATGATCACAATGGAGCCCAAAATTTCTGTTTCTAAGCAAAATATTTTTAAGTAAGTTTTGCCCCATTTTATGATCTTTCTTGCCACAGTTGTTAAGTGAATCACTGCAGTTGTTAAGTTAGTAACATGGTTGTTAAGTGAACCTGGTTTCCCCACTGACTTTGCCTGTCAGGAGTTCACAAAAGATGATCACATGACCGCAGGACACTGCAACCGTTATAAATATGAACCAGTTACCAAGCATCTCAGTTTTGATCTCCTCATGGGGATGTGGCAAGAGTATTAAGTGTGAAAAAACTGTCATAAGTTGCTTTTTTAAATTTTGAACAGTCACTAAATGAACTGTTGTAAGTCAAGGGCTACCTGTACTGTTACCTCCTGAGGACTGGTTTGTGCAGAGGTGCCCACAGGGTATAGTAAAAAAAAAAAAAAGGCAGAAGATGGCAGCCATGATAATCTGGTCAAAACCCCAGTTTTTAATGTGCTTTGCACATGATCCTGCTCTATCTTTCTGCCCACCTGCCTTTCATCCAGGTGTGCTATTTTTATTATCCCCAATTCACCATCCAGCCTCTTGTTACATGTATATTTTGTGTCAGAAGAAACTGGGGATACTCTTTACCAGATCTTAGCCTAGCACAGCTCACTGTCTACACAAAGAGACAAAAATCACCCGGGCCTGCATTTCTTCACCCCAAGTCTTCAGGCTTGGCATAGCTGACCATTCATTGCTCCAGAAGTATTTTTTTTGGGGGGGGGGTGGGAAGGGGGAAAAATCACAAACTGGCAATCCTGGGGAAATCAAACCGAAGTCCCCTTCTCCCCTCCACCCCCACCCCGCTTTGGAACTAGGTCACGGCGCAGCCATCGGAGTTTAAATTTCCAATTTACGACCGTCCCAAGGGTATTTACAGCAAGTCTCCTTAATCCTTCAGTGGAACTGACTTCCAGGCGAGCGCGTAGCACTCAAAGAGACTACCCGCACGACCTCTCGGTGTGTGCACCCCCCTCCCGTTCCTTCTCCAGGCAATTAAAGTTTGCTCTTCAGAAACTTTACGCCAGCCAGACCCTAGAAACGGGGAAGGGAGGGCTAATGTCACGGAGGTGACTCTCTCGGGGTCAATCTGCTCCGAGAAACCGGCGGGCAACCAATGTTTGCAGAGTCTGGCGGTGGCCCAGGAGAAATAGAGAGCAGCCAATGAGAACGTGCCTGCTCGCTCTTTTCTCCAGAGTTTCTATATAGACTAAGGCAGGAATGTAGGCGATTAATTTCGAGGCACTGCCGTTCGATCCGGGCGCCCGCATAGACACACACACACACACACAAATACACCCCGCACAAGCACACACATACACTCGCGTCTTGGAGACGACAGCGCCGTACCCCGTAACCAAACCACCCAGCTCTGCTATTTCGCGAACTGAGCTTGGACTTAAGTAAACATCAGCGAGCTGCTAATTACAAGGTCTTGGGAAAAAAAAAAAAACAGAACAGCACTTCACTTTCGAAGCTGGGCAAGATCAGCCCTTCTCTCTCCTCCTCCGTCTTGCCTTGGCAAAGGCTAAACGGATCCTTCCGATCGAGCAGAAGAAAGCTGTAAAACCGAAGGGGTTCCCTTTTTGCCTTTCGCTCTCTCCCCAGGCTTGGGAGGAGGTGGAGAGGAGAGGAGAGTCCTTGAGCTGCAACTGATTAAAGGCTGCGTTGGTTAGTTTTTTTTTCTGGCTTGCTTCGCTTTCTCCGGAGCCGAGAAAGGAGAGACGGCTGGGGGTGGTGGTGGAGGAGGAGGAGGCTTTCCCCAGCCATCTCTTTCAACCTGTCCATGTTGTGATTTCGGCAGCCGCAGCCCCGTTTTCTGCTTTTATTTGTGAAGTTGTTGAGGCACCCGCAAGGATGGGACGCTGCCGCTCTTCTTCGGGCGCTTTGCGAGCCTTGCAGTTGCTCGCCTGGACTTTCCCGCTGCTGACATGGGCTTCCTTGGCGGACGAAACCTTAGAGAGAGCCTCGAAATCCGAAGGCTACTGCAGCCGGATCCTGCGAGCCCAAGGCACGAGGAGGGAAGGATATAATGAATTTAGCCTCCGCGTGGAAGGCGATCCGGAATTCTACAAGCCCGGAAACAGTTACCGGGGTAAGTCCACCTTGGGAGCTTTGGGAAGATCCCAGAGCCGGATCGTGGGGAGAGTAAACGCCGGGGAACTAGCGAGGTTTCTCGGGACTGTTCCCCCACTCTCTTCGGTTGCAGAATCCAGAACACTTGTTCTTTTTTTTTCTAATTCTTCCCGTGGCCGTCTCCCCCTGCCCAACCCCCCCCCCCCGCCGCCTTTCGTGGTTTAAGGGAAGTCAGGTCCTCTACTACCTGCGCCAGTATTATTATTATTATTATTATTATTATTATTATTATTATTATTATTATTATTATTATTATTATTATTATTATTATTATTATTATTATTATTATTATTTACCTTAATCGCCCTTTGCACGGTTCCATGTACCGGCCGTGCCTCATTTCACATTTGGCCAGGGAGATTCCCTCCTCGGCTTGCAGTGATCTCGCTGGGAAATAGAGGGAATAGGAAAAGTTTGCACACCGGCCGAGAAGGCTTGCTGGAAGCCACTACCAGTTTTCTTGCGTTTTCTGCTTTAAAGTCTGGTTCCTTTTTTTCACCACCACCACCACCCCCTTCCCTTCGTAAAAGGGGTCAAGGCTGTTTATTGCTTAGATGTCCCTGGGGGTAGCTATTTAGCATGAAGACAGGGCACTCTGTACCTGAGGAGCATGCAGTGACAGAGTCTTATGGGAAAATATAGAAATTAAATCTTCTCCTGCCCCCCTCTATTCCCAAGATCGACTTGCCTGGGGTTCAGGGAATGGAATAAAGCCAGGGCTTTCCCTTCCTGAGGGTAGGAGTCATAAGAAAAATCTAAATAACTACAATAAGGGAAGAAGGGATTTTCCCTTCTGAAATAATGGAGAAATCACTTTTTGTTCAGCCAGCATAGCAGATTCGCTCCGAGATAAGCAGCTTTAACTTCCCTGATCCAACATTTAATTTGTTTACATCTTTTAAAACGTTCTTTGGAAGAATTGGCACATCCTACACCTAAAGTCATCACTTCTTCCTTTGGAAAGTGCTGATGGTTGAAATGATTTTGGGGGCAGCTACATTTCCTACTTTTTTTTTTAACCTATAGCTTAGATAAATAAAACGGGCCGAAATAACACATCAATCTTGCTATGAGACATTACTAAACTGAGACCTGAATTCCTCTCTCTTAAAACATATTCCTATAAAAGCAGATTCTCATCAGCAATAAACCACTTGTGATGAGAGGACTATGTTATGGTTAGTGGGGAAATGCTGAATAAAAGTAGTTGAAGCAAAACATAGGGGAAAAAAGTTAAATATTCTCTTTTGCAACTCTAAATATGCAACTCTTTTTCTGCTATATCTCAACTTGATTCCGGGTTTTTAGAGGGGTTTTTTCTTGCAGCTGTTAAGCTGTAAAATATAAAGATTTGGTTTATCTGGAAAGTTGTGGGATGGGAGGAAAACATCTGTCAAACTCCTAAAACAAACTTAAAAAAAATCCCAACAAAATGCAATCAAAGGCTTTTTACATATTTGCTAGCAGTTAGAGGTTGTGGTTCTAACTGCTGGCACTTTAAAGAATGTGATATCAAAAATTTAGCAAACATAACTTATGACTATCAAAGCTAAAATCCTTCCCCCCAAAAAATCTCCTAAAACCTAAGTCAGATGGATCAAGCAAGAGAATAATACAGTTCAGTGCAACTTTGTTTCTTATATAGCAGTTTAATATTGTCAGTTTAATATTGTTTTATTTTCATTAACTGTCACAAGAATTTAACAAGTCTGTCTCATGCAATATGGAATGACATCACACTAAATACTGTATGGAAACAGATTTTTCTCCCCGTACTACTTTTTAAAAAATGTGATTCTCCCAGAAATTGTCTTATCAAAATGCAAAGAATGCAACAAGAAAAGATGATTAAATTAAGGGCAAACTGAGGTTACACAGCTTATAAATTATCAGGAAGCAAGGAAATGTTCTTTAGAATAAGATGGGAAAGGTGACATATAGGCAACAGGGGCTGAGGAAATGAGTGGGAAATTCTGATGCCAAGAAATAGCCCAGGTGTTTTTGTCATCCTCTGGACTCTTAAGAAAAATAAATCATGATTTGGAGCCTGAAGCTAAGAAGGATGTAATCCATTCCCCAAGTGAATCCATACCTCTTATGATTTTGGGTCTATCCATGGGTCACTTTCATTTGCCAAACAGATCATTAGCACATCTCCTACAACTTCAACCCTGTACTGTTTTTTTCCCCCTCTTCCAGTTACTAGGAGATAGGTAGTACGCAATTTTGTGAAGAAAGGCCTATAAGAAGACATCGACCTGCATTGAAAATGGAGATAAATTTTTGTTAAAGAGCTGTGTCCACTTAGAACAAAATTTTGGGTTGGGTGGGGTGAAAAGAAAGAAGCCCATTCAACAGAAGTATGCCATAAAACTCTTTACATTCACCAATGGCGCCTTATTATTTAAATCCATTTATGGACCCTTTTCAAAAGCTCAGAAGGAACTTTAAGGCTCTCAGCCTTCAAAGACATTGGTGCAGATGAATACATGCTCACACCCAGAGTTTGTGATACCATTCACAATACCAGGAAGTATTCTGGAACCTTTAATAATCAACGGTGGTCAGTTTAATTCACCAAGATTATTTCATAGCAATGAGAGAAACTACCATACGCTCATCATTTAACATTATTCATTAGTCTGTGGTAGAGAATGGAAAAAATAATGGTGTGGATGAAGATAGGCTCCTTCCTGTCTAAAATTAAAGAGAGTCCTCTCCACCCCACTCTTAGTTTTATCCAAGTATACTCATCCAAGGGTAAGAGTAATTTTTCCCCCCCCCGAAAGAATTTCAGTTTAAAAGAGCCAGCCAACAGAAATTGTTAGCAACTCACCACATTACAAGATTTTAGAAGGATATAGAGACTTAAGTTTTCAGAACCTTTTTTTATCTTGGAAATTGTGTGTGGTTACTTTCTTTTTACAATAAAAGATCATTTTATAGGAGATCCTTGGAATATTATGGATCCTCCCCTTCCTCTTCCTTCCCGAATGCTCCAGAAATTACTCTGAATCTTCGGTTTTTGGACAGTGCACACAAAGAACCTTTGAAGAAAGGGTTGAGAGAGGGGGAAGAGAAGCTAACAAGAAACCTAGCTTCCAATTAAACAGTTGAGGAACTTTCTGGAAACATCGAGTATAATTTTGCCTTTAATTTCTATGCCACACCTATTTTTATTTTTGGTCCCCAATGGTGGAGAAAGAGTGATAAAACACACTGTTTATCCATCTATGGAGATGCACACCTGTAGCCCCCCTACACCAACCTTTCTTTTCTTGATGCCCCAGAATTGGCCAGGAATCTGTAACTGGCTAGGGAAGTACTGTATTTGACTTTAAGGCTTAGTTCCTAGGTGATTGAAAGTATCTCAGTGTCCTGCCTTTTATTATGCAATAGACTCTCCATTGCTTCTAGTGTCCTTGGCTTCCATTAAATCCAAATAGAAGCTGTCATAAAAAATGAGAAAGGTTACAATGTGACAGAGAGGTGTCTTTCAGTAAATAATAACAACACCACATTCTCTCACCTTGCAAATATAAGGTAGGAAACACCACTGGCAATAGATGAAGGAGGAGTCCAATGTAGTTGGGGACATCCCTTCAAATAAAGCTAATTTGAGGCTGCAATCCTATCTACATATGATCTTCATGAAATACATTTTGCTGGCATGTGATTATGTTATTATAGCTGGGTCTTCCATTGCATTTCCCTGCAGGCTTGATAAATCTACCATAGACTGGGAAAACAGGAGGGTTATTAAGCACAGCAAACATCAGCGTGGATAGCTGTGGAGATATTTATTTTATTTATTTATTTTTTTATTTTATTACATTTATATACCGCCCTTTCCCTGAGGACTCAGGGCGATTTACAGGGAGTTAAAAACCAGCAATACAAAAGTTAAAACCCATTTAAAAAAGATTAAACTAACCCTGTGCAATTAAAACCCCGATTAAAATAAATTACTCCTCAGCCTGGGCCCGAGAGCTCGAAGAGCCAGGTCTTCAGGCCCCGGCGGAATGACCGGAGGTCGGGGGCAGTCCTCAGCTCCACTGGCAGCTGGTTCCAGAGGGCAGGCGCCCCCACTGAGAAGGCCCTATCCCTGGGTGTCACCCGCCGGCAATCTCTTATATATATAAGACTTGCTTTATTGCAGCTTACTATTCTCTACATGATGGTAAGAAATGTGGGATATCACATTTTGGCAAACTTGTTTGCGTTTGTGGGATTGTTTTCTACAATATCAACAACTACAACTAACTGGAATACTCCACTCCTTCTTCTCTCTGAAGAATACAGCCATCCCGCAGTGGATGATGCTACAAATTGATCTTTCTGATCTAGACAATGAACTATCGCTACAGGTTTCTTCTTGCTTTTAGTGGCTCTTAATCCTAACATTGTCATGACATCTGCCCTATGGAACAACTTCTCCCCTGAGATTCAGAGGGCTCCAGTCCTTTACAAGGCTGTGAAAACCTGGTCTTCTCCAGGCACTGGACTGTGTTGTTGAGCCCAATAGAGGTGCAGCTATGTTGTGAGATTGTTATGGTGCCTCAGTTATTCTATTATTATTATTTTTAACTTTGTATTTAAAGATAGATGTAGATAGATAATGATAGAGATAGATACTGTGGATATAAAATGTTTGTAGCTTATTGTCAGCCATCCAAAAATACATATTTAAAATGGCTGGATGTATAAAATCAATAAATAAGTAGCCCAAAGGGCCAAGGTTTAGCAAAATTAGTTTTATTCTATTTATTTTAAATCTAAAATATTTAGCTGCTTGATTAAGAGGTGGAGATTTTAGGGAACTCCTACTGAATTTAGTGGCTGTATTTGCACAATTTAACTGAGTCAGTTAATAAGAGTAGTAGTAGCAGCAACGTATCTATTTAACATGGACTTGTAACTAAGCACAATACAGATGTTGATATAATTGCTGGTATAATAAAGCCAACATTTGTACATTCAAATTAATATATTTTTACATTTTACTTTTAATATAAAATTTAAAAACATATTAACTTTCACAGTAAAGTAGCTTTCAAAGGGGCTCAAGAAAAAAAAAGTAGGCTTAGTGCTTTTCTAAATGTTGAGAGGTCCAACTCCAAATGTAATTATGGAAGGGGAGAGACAAGTTTTACAGAACTGGAGCAAAGCGAGAAAAATCTTTCATCACAGGAAAAAGTATTAATCTTCACCAAGTAGTTGGATCAAATACATAAGTTCCTGAATCACCAGCACATTTTTTTTAAAAAAATTACTGATATGACCATACACAGGGCATGATGTATCAGCATCAGCAATGTATGCTGGCATGAACATTCAAACTACTAATTATATTGGTGATTGAAAATATGGGAGCAAAGTAAGAAAGATCCAAAGTACAATGAGTACCAGTATTCCAGATACAAATTAAGGAGTTAAATGAGGGAACCGAAAAAACAGATTGGTACAATAACTCATGTGAGACCCAAAAAATGTGCCACCTGCTTAGTCATCTCTGTAATGTAGAATTGATGGATCTTACTGACATTCATTAAATGAAATAAAAATTACAACCTTTAACAGTGTTTTTTTTTAAGATCAACATTGATTTAGACCAAGGGTGTCAAACTGCTGGCCCGTGGGCCAGATGCATTACGCCAAAACTGTGCCCACCCCATTGCCAGCAATGGGAAAAAAGTCACGATACATTTTGACACGTCACATGATGTTACGAGTTTGACACCTTTTGATTTAGACTCTTCCTCATGCCTGGTGAGAACCACAGCTGGCAGCCTTGAAAACCAAAGGAAAAAAACAGGGATAGACAAATGAACCTAGAAGTCCTCAACATAGATGTGATCATTGAACTGGTAAAATGAAATCAAGGAGCCTGTTGGAAGTGAGTATAAATAAAATAATAAGGGGCCCATCACTGAACCCTGAGGAATCCCTACTAGAAAATAGAAAAGATTGGAAGATGTTCCACAAAACTCAGAACATCTGGTGAAAAGATCAGATTGAAACCCTGAAATGTTGCATCAACAATACCAAGGGAACTTAAATATATAATGTCCAATGTGATACAGTAAATAGGTCTACTAGCACCAGTACTGACAATATCTCCCCAATAACAAAATTAGCAACAAGAGCCAACAGAGATTCTATAGGCTAGGGCAGTGACGGCGAACCTTTTAGAGACCAAGTGCCCAAACTGCAACCCCAAACCCACTTATGTATTATCAGGTGCCGGGTGGGTGTGGCCAATTGGGTGGGTGTGGCTGTAGTGGTAATGGCAGACTGGGTGGGACTAAAAAGTTCAATCAATCAATTCCAACTTTGAGAGAATTTTTTTTCCCATGAGAAGTTGAAATTCATTGATTGAACCTTTTTTTTTGTACATGGCAGTGGAGGCCTAAAGCGAAAAGGTTTTACAAAACCCAGCTGAAGGCCTAGAACTGGGGCGACGGTGCATGTGCCCACAGAGAGGGCTCTGCGTGCCACCTGTGGCACCTGTGCCATAGGTTCACCACCACAGGGCTAGGGCATCGTACACAAAAAGCTAACTGAAATGAGTACTTAAAGTTAAGTAGCAGGAGTTAAGTAGGAGGAGGACAAAAGGAAAATCAAGGGAGGACTATTCTCTCAAAAATCTTAGCTGTAAAGGAAAAGAGTAGACATTAGAAGTTAGGACAAAGAGAAAAATCAAGGAAGATTTTTCCAACAAAGAACATACAGTAAATAGGCAAGTTTCCAAGACTCAGGGAAAAAAAAGCAGTGATGACAGACCAGTTCACCAACCTTTAAAAATAAGACAAGTAGGAAAGAAGGGAGGACAGATGAATGAAGAAGAAAAGAAAAAGGATCAGAAGTACTGACAACGTAAGCAGCTTCAGTGATTATTTTGGCTACCATCTTCCCTATAACTGGAGAGAAGAAAATTTCAGGTATGGTGAAATTTGCAACTGGAACTTATTTAATTCAGGAACATTAAAACACACAGGATTGGAATTAAGGCTTGAACTGACTTAATTTTCAATACAAAGTAGTTGCAAAAGTCATTAGGCATGTGTTAACAGGAAAGCTCCTTATAAAGACTGTAGGACAAGCAGCTACTTAGAAGACTTAACATGAGTAGATACTGAATACCCATGTTAGGTTGTTTTGACTGTTCTACATTAAAGTATAGAGAGAAATCATGTTAGTAAGATTCCCACTTATCCTAAATATTTTCTCCCTATCACCCTGCTTTAGTTTCCGAACTTAAATATGAATTTGATGCCACTGTGGAGTTAACCAGAAACAGAAGTTTCTAATAGCAGTTACTTTTCCTATGGTCAAATCTTGAACAACACATGCTGTTTGGCAGGCCAGATTTTATCAAATGTTATCCATTTCTCTGATGTTTCTGATTTAAATAAATTTGAACTATTAGAAAGAAGTACAAAGGAAATTGCTGGAAATGATATGAATTGGCTCAATTTTAACTTTCAAAAAAGTCACAGGAGAACCAAGTTTACTGTGAAGTGTGAAAGTAATCAGACTGGATTTCTGCGAAAAGATGGCTAATATTTTTTTACTTATTTGGTTTTGTTCAATTGATAAAAGCTAAATAAATAAGTACCCACAGACATTTGCTTGCTTCAGACCACGTTACCTTCACAATGAGCCAGTGGAGTCTTCCGTAATAGTAAAATATGAGAGGACCACAGAAAATATACTTCTTTGGCAAAGAAATATTATTTATCTGAGATGCTAAAATCTCCCAGTATCTCCTAAGATTAGATAGACAATTGAGAGGTAAATCCTCAACAATCTGTTAATTATGCTGGATGGATCTAACTCACTGGAATGTCTATGGAGATTCTCAGTCATCCAGGTCATGGTTATCCCAAAGGTGGTTTTCTTTTTTTTTTTGAAAAAAAAAACCACCTTTGGGATAACTTATTGGAAATTTCAAATGGGCAAACAGGAATTCAAATGAATTTAATAGTTGCTGCTAAAACAGTAGACACAGAAAGTGAGAATTAGCGAATATCTGTATCATTTAGATTTAATCGTGTTCACAGGAATTCAGCATGTCAGGTGAGATTAGTTTATCACGTCACACGAACACCAGTAATTCATTAATTTCTTTTTCTTGACGTGCTCCAGCTAGTACGTTATTCATTTATTTTTTAGTTAGGGTTACAGTCTAAGTTCTTGAAGTGATTAGTATGAAACTGTCCACTGATGTTCCATTGGAAGAAGCTAGAGAGGACCTAGTTTCTTCAAAGTTATAATGGAGTAGAAGGAAAGGAGGTGACATACAAAGTTACTGCTCTATCACAAGCTGACATAATAAGGGAATGGAAAGATTAAGTTCTAATAATAGAACTATTAAGTTCTATTTCATAACTATAAGTCAAACTTTTGCAAAGAATATATTATGACTTTAAAATGCAGAGACATTTTGGTAGTGAAATGCTGTGACTGGATTTGGACCTTTAATATTCATATATTCGGATTTTTCTTTGTAACAGGAAGGGCTGAAAAGGATTCTAACAACATTAGATTCATGTAATCTAATAAGCCCGGGAGGTTATACTTTCAGCAAGATGGTAACATTGGAAAATAAGTCATATCACTCATGTATACTTAGAGTTGCCTTTTTTCATAGAAAAAATATTAGAACAAGGACAGGTAACACGATTCTTGTAAGTAGAAACAATGAATCATGCTGAATAAAATTTGTATTAAAAATTAGGCTGGAATACACATTCTGAGTGATTCTTCCAGCAGAATGTTGGAACACCCAGTACATACCGTTATAAATCTTTTGCCTTCTTAAAGAAATAGCTTTTTACTACCAGCTTCATTAGCATTGGAAAATGCTGCCCATTCTATGTCAAAAGATTTTTTAAAAATTCCCTTGTGAACCCGGCCTTGTAACAATTTGATGTGGCATTTGGGTTTCTATTGACCAAAAGTACAAAGATTCACAGATCAGTGAAAGTATAAAAATACAGGGGACAGAGATCTAGTCCCTTCTGAAATGCACTCTTAACATTTTGTCTTCCTCTTTTTAATTGATGCTTTGTAGCTCTGTAGTCTGGAAGAAAAGTGGTGTTTTTTTCCCTGTGTTGCTATCACTTTCATCTGTAAGGAAAATATCTGTGTATTTCTGATAAGTAAAATAGGATTTATACAAGAAGTGATAGGAATGGAAAATATTAACCTAATGGATTCTCGGTATAACATTAAAATCCTATTTGTACTTTGGTTTAGTTTTTTCCCCATTATCTAGTTCTTGGTGTTACTATTCATTTATATTTATAAATCTAAACTTTCAGACATCATTTTTATTTTTTGTATTTAGAAAGATAGCACTTAGGTTAGGGAAATTCAGCAAATATTAAATCGAATTTTGTTCAGTGCCTTTTCCAAAGACATATTACATGGATAAAATAGAAATATTTATAATTCAGGATTGAACTGTGGGGTTAGGGTTAAGACTACTTTCTGAGCTTGGTTGTTTTCTTCCACACTGATCATTTTACCTAGTTCGGTAATGAAATGTACGCAAGAAAAAAACCAAGCTCAGAGGGCACCAAGGACCCCATATTAAATGGTTTTAGAGTGGTTGAAAATAAAGTTTAGAGCTAAGCATTGAAAGTTAGCCTCTCTCCAGCTGATCAGCTCTATTTACTTGAATCATTCATGTAGAGGGATTTCATTTACTGGATATGTAAGCAAGTATCCATCCTATGAACATTTTTTTTAAAAATCCACTTACTCATTCAAAGGCATTTCTTAACAGTGAGATAATCTGCAATCATCTGTTGCTTTCTCTAATTTGTCATATGAATAAGTGAAAGATTGCTTGAGATTTTTGGAAGATCTGTGCTTGAAGTATTGCCAATGGACAGCATCTGTGGATAGAGAATTATCCAGGGAAGGGTCGTCTTAGTTGTGGTACTCAGAGTTTCAGGTGTCATGGAAGCTGAAAAAGGTACAGTTAGAGGAACAAATGTTCTCTTCTTTCAATTATTAGTATTTACTTGCTGGGTTAAACATCTTTCATAGACAGGAAGAAACTTGTGTCCTTAGATGGAAGATCCTGGATTCAAGCCATTGAATCCAGTCATTTGTGAAAATTGCTGGTGTATTATATTGCATGGTAAAATGAGGCTGAGGTCAAACTTTAGTATTTAGAGCAGCGGTGTCAAACTGCCGGCCCACGGACGGTTTCATCATATCGAAGCCGCGCCCACCCTGTTGCTGGCAATGCAAAAAGAGTTGCAATATGTCACGACACGTGACGTGACGTGGCAAGTTTGACACCCGTGATTTAGAGATTAGCAACATTGTCTTTGGATATGCCATATAGACAACTATATATGTTTCATCCACACCTAGATAAAATCCCTTATTTAAAAAAAAACACAAAAAGCAACATCAGGGTAAAACATTGAATAAGCTTTGAACCAGAATTATGCTGCAGGGACAAAAATCTTCATATTGTCTGAAAAAGAAAATATTTTCTGATACGTTTATCGGAGTTGGCAAAATACTAAGGAGTAGAAGTCTCCCACCAAGGCATCATCATCATCATTGTTTGAATGTATAAAACTGAAGTTGGTCCAGTGAATTAGAACATTTTACAATTGCTCAGATGGTGTAGTATAGTACAGTGCTACACTATACATATATGCACAAACAGTGCAGTGTATATTTTTTATATTTTATTGATCTTTCTGTGAACTGCCCAGAATTATTGTATCTAGGATAGACAGACATATAAGTCAAGAAAGAAAGAAAGAAAGAAAGAAAGAAAGAAAGAAAGAAAGAAAGAAAGAAAGAAAGAAAGAGGAAAGGAAGGAAGGAAGGAAGGAAGGAAGGAAGAAACAAAGAAAGGAAGAAAGGAAGAAAGGAAGAAAGGAAGAAAGGAAGAAAGGAAGAAAGAAAGAAAGAAAGAAAGAAGGCTCCGTCCTGCAAAAACTTATAGTTACTGCTACAGCAGCAAGTCCAGCAATGAAAATGCACAACAGATTGCTTCTGATTGTGTCAATACTAGTCATATTAAAGTTAGGAAAATCCATCTTCTTTCAAGCTTTTCATCAGCTCATGTGCAACCTAGCCATCTAGGACATATCTGATGCTGCATTCCCAGGTCAGTTTATTCCCAAATTAGTGTAATGCTAAGCAAAGCAGAATTCTCAACCTTCAGCAGGAGTCCTTGACTATTATTAATATATGAAACTTCTTGTACTTTTGACAATATTGTAAGGTTCTTAAAGAAGGAGAAGATAAGATTGTGAACTTTAGCACCTCAGATTGTCATTGAGTGTGTTAGAGCTATTGTGGTTGAGTCATTCAGGTGTAATAGTTGTAATGTTGGACTAGAACTGAATGTATTCAGGTTCAATTCCTTATCTGGCTATGGGTGAGTGTATAAATCATGGTTCTTTTAAAATTACAGATTCAATAGTTTTTATCCAATACATTAAAGCAAATTTTATAGATTTGTAGAACAAGCTAAGCCAAAACCAAACAAGTTACAGCATGTCATAGTGTGATGTGAACTGAGCATTTTCTCTTTGAGAAAATGGTAATGGTGAAAGTGACATGTCGGCACCTTTTCATAACTAAAATCAGAAGTTAATGCTAACATAATGCATTTTACTTTGGTATTCTGTGATATCTTTATTCATATTTGGTTAGATGATTTATGTACACTAATTTTAATCCAGCATAAGAGCTTGAAGGTGGCAGTCTATTTCTTAAGCTGCCAGAACTACTGGCAGCAGGAAGTACAAGGCAATTAAGAGAATGTTTATTTTCAATAAGCACTGTTTTTTTTTAAAAAAATCCCATAATGTGACTGGTAAGTATGTGGCAGAGGATGCCACTAAGATTATAGTTTTATGCTCATTTTCCTGGGAAATACTTCATTGAACTTAATGGGGCTTATCTCTGGGGTACCTAGGCTAAAATGGGAGAACTGGCATTAGGTTCTCAATCTTTGTTATGAACATTTTGTCTCATGTATTTAGCCTTAGTCTTCCAAAGTATTGTGGAGTGTAGAATGCGAACTGTAGCACCTATTGGCATTATGGCTGTTGCAGAAACAGATGCTACTTCCTTCCTTCCTTCCATGGGCTCCAGGAAAATTTTTTGAGATCAAATCTGAAGCCCTGCTCATCTCTAATGCCTTCTGTTTCTTGGCAATGATTTTGTTGATAATGGCCATTTTGAGCTCTCTCATAAGAAAGTCTATGGAGATACTCAGTCATCCAGGTCATAGTTATCCCAAAGATGCTTTTTCAACTGGTCTTTCTTGTTTTCTTTAAAGATGTTTTTCTTCTCATCCAAGAAGCTTCTTCGGGCTCTGACTGGTTGGTGAGAATGAAGTTTTATATTCCTGCAGACAGCTGTTCATTTGCATTCTTTTAGCAAGTCATTAAAGCTACCTGGAGGCTTATCTGTGTCTTCGGGGTCACCTGAGTAGTGCAAATGGGTGTGGAGCCTTCTTGGAACTGCTAAAAGTACTGTGTTGTAGACCGAAGATAGATGATGTCAGATCCCTCCCCCTCTGTCAAGAGAAGGGTGTTCAGTTTTGACATAGATAGCCTTTTTCACCCTTCTTTCAAACCAGCAGTCCTCTCTGTCCACATTTTGATAAGCCTCCAGGTAGCTTTAATGACTTGCTAAAATAATGAAAGTGAAAAGCTATCTGCAGGAGTATAAATCTTTCCATTCCCCACCATCCAGTCAGAGCTGAAGAAGCTTCTTGGATGAGAAGTGAAATGTCTTCAAAGAAAAACAAGAAAGTCCAGTTGCCTTGTGAAAAAGCATCTTTGGGGTCTCATAAGAAAGCTTAAATGTTCACCATATTTCTGCTCGCTTTCAACTTCAGTGTACTTTCCACTAGAGAGAATAACCAGGGCTTAGTGAGGAAGAATGTTAGAAAGTTTGAAAATATGCCAATGGAAGCAATCTTAGTAACATGTGGCATGTCTAGAAATATACTTGCCTGAAAAGGGGTGCACTTAAATGTCTCTGTTATCAGAAGTAGTACTGTTAATTAAACTGTGTCCAGTTGTTCCTTGCATCTCATCAAATTTACTTAGGAGAATTAGGGGAGCATATTTGAAGGGAAATTCAGTTGGGAAAGAAGGAATCTGTTTAATTTATATTTGATGTTTCCTTTAAAAGAGCCATGGTGGTGCAGTGGTTAGAATGCAGTATTGCAGGCTAATTCTGCTGACTGCTGGCTGCCTACAGTTCGGCAGTTTAAATCTCAGTGGTTCAAGGTTGACTCAGCCTTCCATCCTTCTGAGGTTGGTAAAATGAGGACCCAGATTGTTGGGAGCAATACACTGACTCTGTAAACTGCTTAGAGAGGGCTGTAAAGCATTGTGAAGCAGTATGTAAGTCTAAGTGCTATTGTTAAAAGATGAGACTTGCTTTCTCCAAGTATACTACTACTATTCTCATATAGGGACGTCGTGGCTCAGTGGGTTAGGATGCTGAGCCTGTCAATCAGAAGGTCGGCAGTTTGGTGGGTCGAATCCCGAGTGCCACATAACAGAGTGAGCGCCTGTTACTCGTCCCAGCTTCTGCCAACCTAGCAGTTCGAAAGCACGTAAAAATGCAAGTAGAAAAATAGGGACCACTACGGTGGGAAGGTAACAGCATTCCATGCGCCTTTGGCATCTAGTCATGCCAGCCACATGACCACGGAGACATCCTCGGACATCCTCTTTGGCTTTGAAACGGAGATGAGCACCAGCCCCTAGAGTCGGAAACAACTAGCACACATGTGCGGGAGAACCTTTACCTTTACCTTTATTCTTTTTTCAGTTTATAAAGAAGAGGCAACATGAAGCATTTTACAGGGCCACAATATTTGTCCATCTTTACATCTTCTACTTAGACTAAAGGTATTCTCAGATGGCATGGTTTCCCTTTTTTTCAATTTTAGAAGAATCCATTGAAGACTCCATGCTTGAAGGCACCCAGATTTTGAGAATGATCAGTAACCAAGATGTGGATTTTTTGTTTTGTTTTTGTTTTTAAAAGAGGAAACAACTTTATGGATTTCAAATGTGATATTTTTCTTCCTTCCCTCCTACAGTAACACTATCTGCAGCCACACCAGCCTATTTTCGTGGATTTACATTGATTGCTTTGAAAGAAGGCAAAGAAGGAGACAAAGAAGAAGACCATGCTGGTACTTTCCAGGTGAGGAACAGTCTTTTGAACTATTGATTTAGAAATATGAATTAGAAGATGGCTTATGGGCTGGAAATAAGAGCCACACATTTCTTTATATACATTACCAATATCTTAAATTGTCATTATAACAATGAAATAGATATTATAGCTTTAGTCAAGTCAGATTAATATGAGAAAAGAACGGTAAGTAGGCTGTACAATTCAACAGGATGCTGTTATATTCTTAGATTTGCCTGTTTGCTTTGAAATCATTCCCACAGAAATTAGTGGGATTTTTGAATCCAAGTAAAGTATACATTTTGCAGCCTTAACTATTTCGTCAAACAAAGAATTTGGAGGTTGTCCTTGGTAGTCAGCAATTCCAAGTCCAGTTCAAATATTTGTTGACCTTTATTTTTCTTGACACCATTATCTTTTTTCCTGTATGTTCCAATATCTAGACCAGGGGTGTCAAACTCAATTTCATTGAGGGCCGCATCAGCATTGCAGTTGCCCTCAAGGGGCCGGGTGGGTATGGCCAGGGTGGGCGTGGCCTACTGGGTGGGTGTGGCTAGAGTGCGTATGGCCTACTGGGTGGGTGTGGCCAGCTCTACATCGTTCGCATCAAGGGTGCCTCTGGGGGCCTGGGCAGGAGTGGGACGGATCTGAGGGTCTCTGGCAGGAGGAGGGTCTCTGGGCCAGGGCCAAGGCAGTGGGGGCCGTTCCCTCACTGTTTCCAGGATGGCTTCGCAGGCCGCATGAAACCACTTCGCGGGCCGGATCTGGCCCCCGGGCCTTGTGTTTGACATGTCTGATCTAGACTATCAACTCTCATTTGATCATGATGAGGTTAACAAAACCTCTGCAGGAGATACCCAACTATCATCTTTTGGAAGTAAATCTGAATTAGTTCAGTGTGGCTTGCTTCCAAGTAAGTGCACAAAATCTGTACTTAGATATAATTGCTCAGATATAATTGCTCTTACAAATCTTAAGAGATTTCTGAGAAAACAATTGTGATACTGTGCTAGATATCCTAATGATGCCAAGCTTGAGCAAGAACCCAGAAAAGAGTTTGCATAGCAGCAAAAATGATTTCCTTCGGTGACAGATTAAGTGAGGATACTCTGCATATCTCACTTCTAGTGGATTAAGGAGGCAGGATGTAGAAATTTGAATCATTACAGCTGTTCTCACAAAGCTTTGATCAAATTAATATTTAGGAATGTTTTTAGTCACTGACTAAAAACCATGTCTACTTATCTGAAGTTGCAAATAAACATTAAAGAATGTAATATTAATTATTGACCTTAATATTACTAGTTAGGGTCAAGAACATGATGCATAGATAATCTCTTAATATACAATATGATCACTAATTAATCCTTAAAGGTTTGTGCATTCTGATATTTATGTCACTGTTCACCGCCCTGAGTCCTTAGGGAGAAGGGCGGTATACAAATCAAATCAAATAAATAAATAAATAAATAAAAGTATATTTGGGTGAATTCAGTCCACACATTACCGTATCTTCCGTTAAAATAGTCTTTGTTGACAGACATAAAACACATAGGATCAAAATATCAACTATTTTCTACTGTTCATTCCTTCCTCCCTTTCTACCTGATTTATATTCCTTTTATTAATTAATTAATTAATTAATTAAAATTAGCTAATACATTAATTATTAATTATAATCAATGGGTTATTAATTATTTAATTATGCATGTTAACTTAGCAGAAAAAAATACATTTGGGATGGAGTGGAAATTGGAGATAAAAATTTCCCCTGGAGATAAAAGATAGGGTTCAAAGAGTACTTTTTTCCCCATAAAGTTTCTTTTGAGTGTTTTAGAAAAGAGCTGGTAAGCAAAGGTAGACAAGTTCATCGAGGAATTACTCTACTAGTACCACAAAGCTCTGCCATTCATTTTCCTGTACTACACTGATTGAGACTTTACTGCTAATATCTTGCCTTTGATTTATAGTATATTTCTTGAGAAACTTTCTATTTTATTCTGTTTAGTCAGAATAAAGGGCGAAGGTAAGGGGTGTGACCTTTTGGAATAGGAATAAGTTACAGCCCTATCTAGGAAAAAAAAACCAGTAGTTTTGATCATGTCTCACTGGGAGCATAAAGTTTTCCTCAAATAAAGTATTTTATTCATTCCTTTTTTCTGATAAATTTGTGAAGGAAAGACAGAGTATTGAGATTCTGGGATATTCATTTTCCTTGGATAAGAATGTGGACTTGTCCAAATGATGTAGCTGGTTAAATGAGAATCTGATAATCTGTCTATTGTAGTTACAGAACTAGAAATAGAAGGAAAAATGGCTGGAGCACATTTTGACTGGATTTAGCCAATGGAAAGCAAAAACAAGATATCCTGGAAGGATGATGTCACTATGGAAGAAGCAAAAAAAAAATTGACTTAATCTTATTTGACCCATTAGCTGGAAAAAATCAATTTTGATTGAATTAGAATATGACCAAGAAGAAATAATAAAGCAGATTGGCAAAGTTTTATCCAGGTCTACTTATCATGCCAAAATATCCAGCAATTTTACAGATTCAATTAATGTTCAGGTTGCTTCTTTATTTTTCCTGATATTTTTTTTTAAAAAAATAACATTAACAAAGCATATCTCTTGATTCAGTCAGAATGACCTTTTCATCTTTTGACTGCCCTTTGGATGTTTTAAAATCCAAGCTTCATACTTGAGTCCAATAGGGGATAGTCTGCAGTCTGTGTAAAATTACCTATCATTTTCATTTTGCTATACACTGTACATGACCTGTTTCCTCTCTTGCTATTTCTTAGTGGAGTGCAAAACTGGAAATAACACTTCTGTTAGTGGAAGTTTTAATCTACACACACACACACACACACACACACACACACACACACACACACACACGGATGTTGACCCCCCTTTTTTATCATCGTGGTTTCCTTAATGTCCCCTTCCTACAAACACCCAATATTTTTTTCCTGTATTTTAATGTTGCCTGAGGCTGATAAGATGTGCTATTGATTAACTCAATCACAGGAATAAAAAAAAAAATTCCATTTTTTTCTCTTTTCTTTTTTCCTTCTTGCATAGTGAAGATAGGAATCAGTCCACCAGACACGATCCTATGAAATATATCACTGTAACTTTTATTATGCCTGTGATTTTTTTGAAATATCAGCATTTCACGAATTGTGGTGGCATGTAATGTTTGCTGGAATTTTCACTATAGCCTGCTTCTGTGAAAAATAGATGTGTTGTTGATGATAGCAATATTATCCACAGTTAATAATGTGGGGTTGGGAAGATTGGAAAAAGATTATTATTCTTACAGATTTATCATTACAAACAATTTTGTGACATGCTCTTAAGCACTTTAGAAAATATGTATCACTGAGTATTTCTGGAGAGCCACTAGAGGAGCAGATGACAGAAAAATTTTCATTGTCTCCTATTCATAATTTCTTTTTCCAGGTAGGACAGAATACAAATGCATTCTGAGCTTATTAGACATGCAGTTAATATATCTTATGTTACAAAATTCAGATAGTCTTGTTCTCACCTCCTTCTTCCTTTTCCATACATATTGTCCTTCTTTTCCTGTATTAGTATTATTGAACAATTACACATTTGGTCTCCCATATCGCTGCCATGGAGGTTTGGTAGGCGATAAACTGCTTATCCTAGACATCAGAAGAAGACAAATTATTCTGCCTATCATTTAACATCAAAGATAACCTCAGCTGTAATTTTTGGCAGGAGCCTGGCTTTGTATCTCATGATGGGAATATATGAAGAAATGATAATAAGTTCCCTTTTTCGCTTTCCTTTTCTAAAGTTAGGGAAATATTTTTTTAAAAAACCCATTAATATTGATAATTAGGGTGAAGAATGCCTTCTGAGCACTTTGTATTCAAGCTACTCAAGAGAGTTCTTCAGGATTATAGAATAACTAATATCAGCCCATTACTGAAAGTTACTTAATATGGTGCCAAAATTGGCTCTGCAGTGTTTAAATTTGCCAAACAAATGTGGCTGGGGAGAAAATGGCGTTATATATTTGTTGCCATCGAGAAACACATTATAAAAAAGGAAACGAGAGAAATAACTTGGATTATTTTATATGCTAATTGATGGGTGCAAATCTGTCACTTTTAAATAATATAGAATAAGACTTATTCAGTTTGTAGGGCATGTGGCATAGAAATCAGTGTATAAAAGGAAGTAAAGGAATAATAATATATAAAATTGAAATCTACATTTTAAAGAATTTTTTTATTGTGACCTTGTTATTTTTATAAATAACTCAAGGCAGCAAAGAGACCTTTTACTCCTTCATCCTCCTATTTTTCCCCACAACAACAACCCGGTGAAGTGAGTTGGGGTAAGTGAGAGTGACTGAAACAAAGTCACCCAGCAGGTTTTCATGTCCAAGGTGGGACTAGAATTCACAGTCTCCTGGTTACTAGCCTGGTGCATTGACCACTAGACCAAACTGGTTAACTTTTGTCATTGTGAGAACAACTGAGACCAGGAGATGTTGGTGTCTTTTACAAATGCTATTAGTATCCTAATGGTTGTTTGGCCGTGGCAAAAAGACCTCGAGACTTTCTTATACTTGTGGAGTCTTGCTGATCTCTGAGCTTAGTTGTTTGCCTGCAGATGATTGCCTTGCAATGATGGTGTTACCTAGTTGAGTAATGAAACTTCCGCAAGCAAACAACCAAGTGCAGAAATTACTAAGAACTGCATTGTTCAACCCTGAACTGCAAATATTCTTTTCTGATTCCCATGTTTTCCTTAAACCTGGCTTGAATCCTTCAAAGAGAGAGCTGCCTTTTAAGCAAAACAGAGGGGATGCTTTTGCTTTCCTAAGGAGACTAGCATTCAGGTCCTGCTGTTTTTCCAGACTTGATAGGTGGCCCCCACCCCAATTGATTGATGAGCTAGAGGCAAGATAAAATGGGCAACCAATCCACAACACTATTATTTCTCTTCCCCTATTCTTTTTATAACACTTTCCTCTTCCCCACCCCACCACCATACAGAGGGGTACTTCATTCTTTCTAGCAATTTGAATGGCTTGTTTGCAAATTAGACCAAGGATCTCACAAAATATGGCTGTATTGTTCACCTGGAGCTTAAGGTGGCTATCTCTGAAATCCAGCTTTGGTGCTTAAGCCAAAACCAGCTGTGCGGCCCTTGTTTTATTCCCCTTGGTTTTTTTCAAAGCGGGCATGGCTCTTAAATTCCCATTCTTCCTTCCTACAGAAGTGCCCCAGAAAAGGGGGGGAAGGAAGGGATTCCCTAGCTGAGGCGATAGCTTAACAGAAATTGGAACATGCCAAGCACATTAAGATTAGATCTGAAGCAAAATTAGGTCTATTTTGCTGCAAGATTTCTAACAGGATAAAAGTTTAGGTTGTGGTATAGATAAGTGGAAATTACATTATGCCCCTTGAACGAGTGACAGGGAGAAAGTTAACTGACACCATTATTAAATATAGAGTGATTTAAGCCTAATAAGACACGAAACAGCAGTAAAACAATATAGAGATAGGAGATGGTCACATTTGAAAAGTATGCTTTGTGAATTCAGTCCACTGAATTCAGTATGCTCTGATGGGATGAGAAGAGGAGGAAAAGTTTTGAACTAACTCATCACTTGATTGTTAGCAAGCACAAAGCAATGGGGTTCATTTTCTAAGTAACTTAATGATAATTTCTCCGTTACAATAAAATTGGTTTATTTCTTTCTTGCCACAGTTGGGTGCATTTCTACCATTAATATCCTATTGGTGGTAATATCCAATTAACTTCCCAGCAATGGCAAGAAAAGGAGATTTTCACAATGTCCTGGCCTTCAGGCCTGAGTCCATTTTCTGCATCTCACTCAATTCAACTCAGTTGACTTTGCCACCATAGAACTTAGATGAGAGTTGGCAGAAAAGGCCATTTTTTAAAATATCATCAAACGCCTCATGGATCTCAAGGGAGGGATAATTATTAAGCCATTTAATTAGTTTTATTATTCTGGTAAGAAGCTGAAATCAGCATTTTAATTGGCATTTTAAAAGTTTTTGCATAGCTAAATTCATACCTTTTGGGCATAAAACAGAAGGAATTGTCCTCCTACCTGCAAACACTCTGGTAAGGGCTCTTCCTGGAATTAACACCTGGCTCTAATCCCTGCATTCATTAAAGATTTAAGTGCCCTATTCTCTGCTATATAGTCTTGCATTGCCATTGCCCTTGTCCTGTTGCTCTATTCACTAGATGAAAAGTGAGTGTCTATAAGTGATGCATTAAACTTAAGCTATGATAGGTTGCCATTATTTTGCAAGCAGTTTTCTATAGGAAGCTCTTTCTTTTTTTAAGGAACCGGTAGGCTTGGGCATGTTTAACTGCAGCCATGCAACTGGGAGATGGCATTTCAAGGCAGCTGTCTCAACAGCTGTATAGCTACCACAGCACTGATACGGCCTTCCTCAAAGTGTAAAGTCTGTAATGGTCTGATGCCACCACCACCGCCGCCGCCTTTTAGAGGATAATGCAAATTAATTATCTCCTTCAGTGTGATAAGACAAATTTGTTTGGGATTCTCATAAATTGTCTTACCCTAGTAGCATCGCTGATTATCCCACCATTCATCTGATGCTAAGGTCTCTTTCCATTCTCCTGAGAAAATTGATGACATTTGGGACAAGATATGGGGAAGGGATAGGTAAGTAGTAGAATCGGGATGAAATGTAAGCATGCCACTTAATTTTAAATTAGAATTGAATTTTGTACAATCTTTTAACTCTACTGTACTTTGCAAGCACCTTACAAACCATGATGAGGATGGACAAAGGTGGTTTTTCAGCTGGAATAGAAGTGGAAGAATGCATAGGATTTGTATCACTTGAGTTCCCCTTTCTAAGTACATGAAGTCATCTGATCCCAGCTTCGGAAAGAGGAAAGCCCTCCTACTCCCCTGTCCTTTACCAAGAAGGTGTTCCACTTAGGTTTTGATTGAGCTCCTTCTTCAATCCTTTTCTCCCAAACTGCATTAGCTAAAGTTACTCTGGAACTCCCCATTATATTCCCCATGAAGAGTCCATTGCTTCATGTTTGGGACTTAGGAAGCTTATGTATGATGATATGTAGTGATATACTGTACAGCAGAATTCAGGGGGAAAAAATCAATGTAAATGTTTACATTAAACTCAGAGCATATTAAATTAAAAATCTTACCATTTTCTACAAATATAAACACACACACACACATATAATATAATCTATTATTGAGTTATTTTTTAAAAAAAAACATGTTAAAGTAGGATATTAATTTGACAACAGGTAAAATGACAAAATGGTGCCGCTTTAATGTCATATCTTACTGGCTTCCAACTCATTTTCAAGTTTTTATGATCATTGATTGATTGATTGATCTATTCATTCAACTGCATGGCTATTCAACTATGTAGATCTTTATGGGCTGGTTCCACATTATCGGAAGGAATGTTTCCTCCCATATCTTAAGATTGACCTCAGGAACCCTGCCAAAAGTGCTCTCTTGTGTTGATTTGTAGCAAGTGGCAGCCAGGAATTACTCCTCTCCTTGGTACCTTCATTCTCAATGAGACACAACTTGCACCAATTTTATTATGTTTCCAGTGGCAGTCAAGGATGTTTTATCATCCAGGCCTTTTGCAGTGTTGAAATAGAGCATACCAAAAATATAATCAATCAATAAATTAATGAATTTTTGTTTTTAAATGCCACAACCGAGCTTTATAAGCAATCTGTGCCTGCTGGCTATGCTGTTATATATTTTAATCGTTGTTTTAGTTTTTTCAAAAAAATCAGACAATTAAAACAAATTAGTTCTATATTTAGAACCCCATAATGCTTTTTCACTCTGGAGAAACCCTGAAGGGAAATATATATATTGTAAAATGAAATTAAATACATTGAGTTTAAATTTCCCCCATGTACTACAGTGACTTGAGAATATCTGGTCCTAGTCAGAGAATATAAAAATTTATGCTTGATAGGGTGCGCTGTTATTAATAGAATGTTCTTCTTAATAAACAGTGTCAAAACTTAGATTTCCAACTAATAGTCCAAAGGGAGACATACTAAAGCTTTTTGAGCTATGGCCTCAAAAAAGTAATAGTTTTAGAACTTCACAAAGTTGGCATATCCATCTGAGCTAGATGATAATGCTTGAGACCTGATCTACAATCTTTAGGAACGGTTAATGGCCTTTTTTGCAGTGTGATTTACTTTTAGATATTCTGGAGGTTAGGAGATCTGGTCACCCGTCATTAATCATAAATCAAAGAGGTCTTGATCTTTTAAAAATCCCAGCTGTTCATGCATCTGTGTACAAAAGCTGAGAAGCATTTTTATTCCTTTTTTAGCATGCTCAGTTTTGCTGCCCCATTTTTCATGGGATTAAAGGTTCTTTGCTTGTTAATTGGTTAAAAAGAGCTGAAAATGGAGAATGTTATCTCAGTAACATAATTGTGGAAACAAGCAACATTATAAGAATTAATCTGAAAACAGATCTTCAGAAACATGAAGAAATTGCAGTGATGGTCTTCTAAATAAAACAGGATTAGCCAATGCCATCTGGCATTCTGGGTCTCTAGAGAATGATAATAATTGAATGAGAGAGCACATACTTCATATACAAGATGTCCCAGGCTAAATTCTTAAATTCCAAGAAATTGTAGATCACTAGGAGAACCACTGCCTGACAGTATTGACAATATTTAGCTAGAAGGAATACTAGCTTGATTTGGTATAATGCAGTTCCTTTCGTTCCTGTGTTCTTGATTTTTTTTTCATTATAGTTACATTTTAAAATAAATATTCAATTGCAAATCTTCCCAAATCAGCAAAATATATAGAAAATAGCTTTTGGTCCGTTTCCAGCCTCTTTTAGTCCTGAAGATCTCCAGGTAATTTTTAACAAATTTCAAACCTCAGAATTTTTCAAAATGCAGTTATCTACTGTATTCATATAAATGACTCATCTAAATCACAACAATATGGTAACAACATATTAGGCAAAATCCTAAATATAGTGGTTCACAACCTGTGGTCTGTGGATCCATGGGGGTCTGTGATGTCATAAGAGGGCTTGAAGACATATGATGATCTGAATTTTGAGTTAAGTCTTGGGGTCCGTGGCCATGGTACATGACCACGAAAGGTAAAAGAGGGTCCTTGGTGAAGAAAAGGTTGAGAACCACTGGGATAGATGGATATTGGATGGAGACCATTCTATTGGGAAGTCTGAATAGAAAGATTTCACCTTTATCACTCATATATTTAGAGCAGGGGTATCAAACTGCTGGCCCGTGGGCCGGATGCGTCATCAGGAAACCGCGCCCACCCCATTGCCTACAATGGAGAAAAAGCTATAATATGTCGCACGACATCACATGACGTCATGAGTTTGACATGTCTGATTTAGAGGCATTGTCATCTTTCTGGCAAATTTGGATGGCTGTTTTTCTGCATAAATACTGGCAAATTTTAGCCCTTCCATTACAACTTGTTCTCCTGCAGGATCAATTTAAGATTTAAATTACTTGCACTTATTTAGCTCTATAAAATAAGTTCTGGAAAAAACTTTGTGGCCCACTGATGTCATATTCTTAATGGCTGATTTCCATTTCCTATTTTTCTAGATGATTTGGTTATTCAGTTTGTGCTACACAGAATCCTAATTCTTCCCTGTGTCAACAGTGTTTCTTCTCTTGATGTAATCAGGAGATGTCAGCAGCATGCTTCTATTTCACTCCCCTGTGTCTCTAATGAAATATTGATTGGTATGTGTCCTACGGCTGATCTTTGATGAACTGTACTGCCTATTCCCTTGCTGTCTGAAAGATGTCTTACAATGTAAAGCTTTAATGTTTTTTTTGTTTTTCATCTGTAACTGGTTCCTAGCCTATTATATAACATATCCAGGGATGCCCTTCTTTTCCAGAGAATGACATTATGAAGCTGGTTTTGCAGAAGAAGACCACTCTGGACTAATGAGACTATGTAAAATAGTAAACACAGAAAAGGCCTTGTTTTCCCTCAGAATAATCCTCATACTCACAGAAAGAAAGAGAAGCTAGGTCAAGAGGGGGAAATACTGAAAGGAGTGTTTGCACTGATACAATGCAAGCTGCACTATGCCTCCTTAAGTAACACCAGCTGCCTGCAAATTAGTGCAGGTTCGAGTCCCACCAGGCTCAAGGTTGACTCAGCCTTCCATCCTTCCGAGGTAGGTAAAACGAGGACCCAGATTGTTGGGGGCAATAAGCTGACTTTGTAATAATGCCGCTTGGCTGGGGCCGAAAGCCCTAATAAGCAAGCATTTACATAGAATGAAGGCTATTGCTAAGCACATTGCTTTGTGCTTAAATTGTAAGCCGCCCTGAGTCTTCGGAGAAGGGCGGGATATAAATGGGATTAAAAAATAAAATAAAAATTAAAAAAGATATACCTTCGCATACAAATAAATGGAGCCTGAGAATAATGGTGCTTTTATTGCTTTTTAGAGTAATTGTATTCAATTAAGTTACAATTAAAAAGGTAAAGTGTAAGTTTAAAAAGGGGAAAAAATAGAAAGTGCAGAAAAGGAAAAAGTAGAAAATAGAGAAGATGGAAAAAATAAGAATATGGTAAAGAAAAATAAAAGAAATATATAAAAAAATGTTTCCCCCCTTTATCACAAGTATAAATAATTTCACTAATCTTACCTTCTCTTAAAATACAATCAATGACCTCTTCTTCCCATATTTCATCTCTTACCTATAAACAAATCCTTAAAGTCTCATCATTCAGCAAAACTCCATCTAGGGTTGTCCAACATACATAGCTATTTAAACCTCAGTCATTCCTTTATATTCGTTTCCTTTTAACAATCTTGTTCTCTAATCCTTTCAAATAGTGTTCTAATACTTTGTTTCTTTTCATGGTTTTTCTTTTCTCCTTCCTTACAACTTTAACAACTCTCTTTTGTAAATCTAATACAGAGAAGATATCAAAATAACTCTCTGGGTTTGTTATTTGTGTATCTCTACTATCAAGACATCAGACAGTTTCATTTATATATCCAGTGTGGCATCTTTTTCCATATCATTCTTGTTATCTGTATCTTTTACATCCACTTTCAGATCAATCTCAGTCTTGGTCAGTAACATCTATTCTTCTTCCATAACATCTTTTATACACAGTGAATCTATAGAGGCAGATACTCTTAAAATTAACTTCTGGGACCATTGTACACAAATATCTTTCAGTATGGCCAATCTTAAATATTTTGTTCCATTCAGCATTAGTCAATCAAATTTAAGTGTTCTTCTTCTTTAATTGTAATATTTAGTTCCTTCTGGTTGTCTCTAGTGTCCAATCTTCAAAGTCTTATCCTATCATGTTTTCCCCTAAAAATTTAAAACAACAGCATTTTCCCATGGAAGTCTCTATAATTAATTTTGACATCTTATTTCAAATCCATCTGGATTTTAAAAATCAACATTTTAATCACCTTTTTGTTGTTTATTTAAAAAAGGGTTTTTTTAATCTATAAACTTCAGTTAAACATCTCCCTCACTAACAATTGAAAGAAACTCACTCAGTATTTTCAGACTTATTGATCCACAAGTTCCTAAATAGCTGAAAAGCAATCAACAAGTAATTTCCAAAAATGACTACAAAAAGAAGTAAGCAAACCCAGTGGCCATTTGAAGGGCTGAAGATGGTTTGAGAAGCATTGTTATTCCTTCATCTTCCCAGAACTCTAAACCAGCTGATGACTATTATTTTGCAGTTTCCTAATGGGGGCCAAGGGTCTGGAATACTTGTGGCAGTCTCAACTACTCTGCTTTTCAGAATCCTCTGAATTTCTTTCAGAGAGGAATTACAAAGAGTTGGTCTACTCACTTTCATTATTTTGATGAAAGTGCTGAATCCTGCAAATGCCTCCATAGGAATCCCTCAAGCTGTGTAAAAAAGGATCGGTAGTGCTAATGCAAAAAACATCTTGGGACAATTAAAAGTTGCATGAAAAATGAGAGATGCTTTTTTTGGGTACTATTCTAAAGGTGAAAGTGGGAGAAAGGTATTAATGTGACGGAACACTAGAATCTTACCAGCCCAGAGTCACCTTGTAGGAGAGATGGGCAGCATAGGAATTTTAATAAACAAAAAAATAATAATGTAGATAAAAATAACTTGCTATTTTCAATTGACAAGAGAAAGATCCCAAGATCTGAAATTACAGTAATTTTGTAAAGTATTCTGTTAAATAAACCCTTCCTAACAATTTGTAACTGATAACATAAATCCTTCTTGGAATAAACTTTATGTTTACATGGGAAAGTAATTTCTAGTCAATATCTGAAATGGTTTTCCATAGTTGCCTGTTTTCAATATTTCATACTTCTGTGCTTTCTTATAGAGATGTATTGGACAGCATGCTCTTTCTGATACATTAAAGATATTGAAAATTGAAAATAAGGCATACATGTAACCCCATGTGCCTTCTTTGAGCATTTTCATGTGTTGCTACATTTGCCTTCAGGCTATAGACTGTAAAACTAGTGCAAAGGACCTCACTTCATCTTTTTCTAAAAGGTTGCAGTCAAACTATGGGTAAGGTTACAGTGTAAAATGGATGAGGCCATGACATAAAATAGAATCTTAATATAAATGAGGCAAGGGCGAAAAATTAAAAGCAGACAAACAAAAAGGCTGATCTTTAAGCTTGCCAGGCTTTTAATTATTAATTGAGTTTTAGAATTAGCAGTATTTAGTTTTTAATCATTTGCATTTTTATGTTGGTTTTTTGCCCTGAATACTCAATGGAATATAAATCTATGAATAAAGAAAACTGTAGTCTTAAGATTTATTTATTTATTTATTTAAATTCCATTTATATCCCGCCCTTCTCTGAAGACTCAGGGCGGCTTACAAGCTTAGCAGTAGCCTTCATTCTATGTATATGCCTGCTTATTAGGGCTTTCACACACACACCCCAAGCGGCATTATTACAAAGTCAGCTTAATTGCCCCCAACAATCTGGGTCCTCATTTTACCTACCTCGGAAGGATGGAAGGCTGAGTCAACCTTGAGCCTGGTGGGATGCAAACCTGCACTAATTGCAGGCAGCTGGTGTTACTTAAGGAGTGCACTCCAAATTCCCGTGGCCCTCTCACTGAGGAATGGTACATGGGAATGACCCTGGGACAGAGGAGAAAGAACTTGAAAGGTTCTGTTAATGTAACTTTACCGTAAAAGCAGAGCAAGTATTCATTGTTGTGCTTCTTGTGTGGACTACCTCAAAGGGCTAACATCAGTCTTGAAACTCAAATAGTTTTCGTCCCCTCCTTCAGAAAATTAGAGAGGGTCCTTCTAGAGCCCTTACCACATGCCCTCTGCCTCTGTGGATTGAGATTCTTTTGCATGATGTTGGGCTAACCTGCAGCGCTTTCTCCAGTGTCTCAAAGTCATTCCCACATATTATTGCACATTATTAAAACACAGTGGCACAAGAAAGAGATGTCCTGGAAGCTAATAGTTTCCTACTCTAGAATAGTCAGTGGAAGAAAGAAAGCTGTTGATAGCCATGGAAGTTTTTTTTCCTTATAAAAATCCTTGCATCTGGGGAAAGAGTGAATATCTAGATGGAATAGATAGAAGCGATAGTTTAAAATTTCTATATTGTGGGTGATGTTCAGGGCTACTCCCAATGACTAGTTGTACAGTTACTAACAGTAGTAACAGAGAGATTTTCTCTATGGAATCTCTCCCTAACCAGATCCTTCAAGTCTTCCAATAGTGCACCCATCAAGTTGCATGAGTACAGGTAGGGGCTAAGCACGCAGCCCAGCTCACCACAGGGCTGCGTGCTTAGCCCCTACCTGTAGTCATTGTACACATACAATTGTGTATTGTCTGACCTATCTACTATGATAATTAAGTTCGCAGATGATACCACCATAGTGAGTCTTATTACAGGTGAAGATGAAACAGGGTACAGGGGGGAGCTACAAAAACTATCAATTTGGTGTTTAGAGAACATCTTGCACCTGAACATCGGCAAGACAAAGGAGATGGTGCTAGACTTCTGGAGGAAAATAGAGGAACCTGCCCCACTTTACATCGGGTGGCGGGGGCTGTGTGGAGAGAGTTTCCTCCTTTAAATTCCTGGGAGTCTTACCTCTGTGAAGATCTTACCTGGAAAGTCAATACAACCCAGGTGGCCAGAAAGGCCCAACAGAGACTCCACTTCCTCAAAGTCTTGCCGAAGAAAAGGGTAGAACAATGGCTAATGACCTTCTTTTACTGGTCTACTATAGAGAGCATCCTCTCACACTGTATTGTGTCTGGCCTTACAGCTGCGGATAGGAAAGTATTACAGAGGTGGTGAGCACAGCACAAAACATTGTGGGCTGTCCCCTGACACCACTGGATGACATTGCCAGGGCTCGCTGCCTTGGAAGAGTGAGAAAAATTCTCAGGGATGACTCACACCCTGGTCAGTACTTCTATACTCTCCTACCATTGGGTAGGAGATACAGGAGTATAGTCAGCTGTACCAACAGGCTGAAGAACAGCTTCTATCCATGGGCTGTCAGGCTCTTGAATGGGAAATAACTTTATGTATGATTGACTTGGGAGGCCAGTGTGTCATGCAATTAGCTCACATGGTGTAACAAGATGGTGGGTTTGTTGTCACTGTGAGCTGTAGTGGGGGTGCACGAAGGGAGGCTCAGCCAATCTCAATGTATACATGGTTGTACTTTGACAATAAAGGTTCGTTCATTCATTCATTCATTCATCCATCCATTCATTCATTCATTCATTCATGGCCAGGCTGCAGATAATTATAAGCCATAAACAGTGGCTGGGCTCACAAAATATGCCAAACTATGGTGTAACTAACACAGTGTGAGAACCTATCCAAAATCTGATAAATCTATTATTTCTTATATTTTGTTCTCGGCAACCAGATTTATACCAAAGTCCACTGGTTAAATTTGCAAATATAATCAATATAACTTTTTTGAAATATGCATATCAGGGGTCCCCTGCCACCAGCCCACTACTGGGCCTTAAGCTGTTCAGAAATAGGCCAAGGAAGTGGTGGACGAGCGATGCATCCCTACTTTCGTGAGCAGCAAGCAAGCACATGCACGCACATGTGTTTCATTTGTGTGAGTGGCTAGCAGGCATGCCCACCACTTGCCCACCAGTCATGTGGAACCATCCCTTCTGCCCTCCCTCCCCCACTGGTCCATAAAGCCAGAAAGGTTGGGGAACTATGATGTACATTATGTGAGCTGTTTCTCCATTTATACCTAAAGAGTAAGCAAAAAATGGACCACATAGATAATCCTGTGTTCTCTTTAACTAGTTATTTTGTTTTGTTATATATCAGCTCAAAGAGTCAGATTAAAATATAATCATAAAATATAAAGCCTAGCAATTAAGAATTTTTTTAAAAAAGAAATGGATAAGCACAAACATTTGTGTTGTATGTTAGCTTAGATGGCAATGATCCACAGTCTTGTTGTTTTAGTGGTTAGATGTCTTACTGCTGTCACACAGACAAATACACCTATCTGATTTGGGATTTTTTCAAATACTAGGCAAATTGTTTTCCACAAGAACTAAGTGATTTGATAGTAATGTATACCTGAACTCCAGAAGCAGACACTGACTGACAGCAATTAACATTAGTGCAGTAACTCTGCAATCCAGGGATGTTGCCTGTTTTCAGAAAAGTTCATGCAACTTCAGCTATCAGATACATTTAAGTTGCAATTTCTAGACACCTACCCACTTGCCCATAAAAAAAGCTACTGAACTGAATAACTTTTATTTTTGAGTAGGTAGACAATGGATTATGTAGCTGGTGGTTGGCTTAATCTGAAATAATAGTTCTAAGCCTGTGTTGTTCCACATATTTATAAAATAATCCATCATATTAATGAGTTCTGCCATGGTCAGCAATCAGGAAGAAGAATATCAACACAGATGGCTCAGATAACTGCACATTCCTAGATTAGAATAGGATAAATCAAAGGCATGGGTAGAGAATGGGGTTCATACTATTCAGATATGCAGAAAGTATATCAGGCAGCTTCAAAGATAGCAAATATAGACTTAGGATAGATCACAGGTCTGCAACCCGCGGCTCCGGAGCCACATGCGGCTCTTTCAGCTGTCTCCTGCGGCTCCCAGTCCTCTGCCATGTGCAGTCCAAAAAAAAAAAGTGGGACTAAAAAAGTTCAACCAATCAATTCAAATATGCAGGGTAAGTGCATATCTCGCCTTGGCTCCACTCTTCAGTCAAACCCTGTTCTGCACATGCACGCATGTACGTGCATGCGCACACATTTTTTTGCGGCTCCCAGTTTTTCCTTTTGTGAGGTTCCGAGTGGCTCTTTCACTGTTTCAGGTTGCTGACCCCTGGGATAGATCAACAGAAGTAACAAGATCAAGAGAAGCCATTTTATTGCCCAGTCAGCATCTCAAATATCATGTGAAATTCTGGGCATGATATTTTGGGAAGAAATGAAAGAGAGACATGAAAACAAGTTGGTAATGGGTCTGGAAAGAAAAAAAAAACTTAAGAAAAAACTTAGTGACACCAAGTATAGTTTTTCTGGAGAAAAAAAAAGCAGAATCCAAAGAGACACAATAGCCTCTTTATCTGAAGGGCTACTATGTTCAGAATGTTTTGAGAAGGCCAGGAAAGAAACTGTGTTTAAATTACAAGGAAGTAGATTTCAGCTGAAATTAGAAAGTAATTAAATTAAAGTAAATAAATTAAAAACTAATCCTAACAGTAGTAGCTGTTCAACAATAAGACAAGCTGCCTCTGAGATGTTTCCCCACCCCCTTGTAAAATATATTTAAACACAGACTGGATAATCATCTGTTCAAGGTACTTTAATGATGGATTCTTGTATTGGATTGGATGATCCCCAAAGTCTCTCCAAACCATTAGATTATATGAGCCTGAGTTTTAACATATTAACATAAAATGCAGAACAGAGATTCTGGATTTTTCAAGTCCGTAACCAACTTGGATCCAGTAGCCTGCCTTTTACATTTCTTTTTTGTTGTTGTTTTGTTTTGTTTCCCTTCTCTTCCCCTTTCCTTCCTTCTACTTCCCCCAGCTTTGGAAAACCTTCCCAAGGGAGCTTTTTTTTTTAAGGCAGTATGTTGTTGTTGTTAGTTGCGAAGTTGTGTCCGACCCATCGCGACCCTATGGACAATGTTCCTCCAGGCCTTCTTGTCCTCTACCATCTTCTGGAGTCCATTTAAGCTCACGCCTACTGCTTCAGTGACTCCATCCAGCCACCTCATTCTCTGTCATCCCCTTCTTCTCTTGCCCTCAATCTTTCCCAGCATTAGGCTCTTTTCCAGGGAGTCCTTCCTTCTCATTAGGTGGCCAAAGTATTTGAGTTTTAGCTTCAGGATCTGGCCTTCTAAAGAGCAGTCAGGGTTGATCTCCTCTAGGACTGACCGGTTTGATCGCCTTGCAGTCCAAGAGACTCACAGGAGTCTTCTCCAGCACCAGAGTTCAAAGGCCTCAATTCTTTGGCGCTCAGCCTTTCTTATGGTCCAACTTTCACAGCCATACATTGTAACTGGGAAGACCATAGCCTTGACTGTACAGTATACAGTATACAGAAATATAAAAACAAATAGTTGAAAATGACTGGATATTTGAAAATTATGCTGTGATGGAGATGCATACTGTTTAAAGAACTTTGATACTGTTTAAAGAAAACTGCTCTGTTGACCTTTGCAAAACTTTTAGTGCATTTCATAACAAAGTCAGCAGCCAGAAAAAAAACCAGAAAGCTCTTTTGTTTTGTTCTCCTTAAAAAAAAAAGCTTCTCTTCTTATTTGACTTGATAGAATGCTTTTGAAATCCAGGAACATTTTCTGTTCTTTTTAATGGCTTGTAATGTAACATACACTGGAGGTGGCAATTTATAAACTGAAAGTTACAAGTCTCGCCATAGCATGTAGGCAAGCATTTCAGAACAACTGAGGATGTTTACGGGATTGCAGCCAAAGCAGATAAAGTGCTTACACATGTTTTGTGACCCTGTCTTTGGATATGTCAGACAAGTATTTTTAGACGAGAAAAAAAGGCATAACAGTGGTTACAGCTCAGATTCATCATTGTAGAAACGTCAATGTGAAACAACCAAGAACAGAAGGTGACTAGGCATTGTAACATGGTGGTAAACACTGGTATCCGAAGCTAACCATACGCTAATGATGCCAGAAGGATGAAAACTATGATGGGATGTCAATGCAATCTCTGCCCTTTTGTACTTTTATCACAACACTACACACAAGAATGGCAGAATTTTCATCATGACACATTCACCATTTACTTCCTTTCTCCCTTTTCGGTGGATGTGCCTAATGGTCAAGCAAAGAATTTATATGCAAAGGGTTCCAAGTTCAATTCTTGCTATCTACAGAAAGGGCTGGAAAAACCTTTACCTGAAAAGCTAGAGAACCCATGTTTGTAAATAAGAAAAGTGCTAGATAAGATGGATTGAGGCAGTTTCCTAGCATTCTCCTAGGAGCTGCCATGCATTGTACTGTCAAACAATGGATGACCATTGTCAGGCTTCACACTCTAGCCTTGGTGGTAAATCAGAGCTCTTCAGATACTTATCCCCTTCATTGGCTATGGCAGGAAACTTAGTTACATTAGAAGCGATCACACACAAGAATCAAGATCACTGTTGATTGCTTGTTGCAATATAAATAAGTCGAAACCATTATATGTGGGTATGCACAAATATGCATGTGTATCTCTTTCTCTCTTTCCTCCCCGCCCTTCTGCTATTATCTGCCTGAATTAGTTCAGTGCAGGATGAATGGCATGGACTGCAATCTACCATACTGGTTCAATGTACATTAGTAGGTAAAGTCTAGAAGTGAAAGAGAGTGAGGGGCTCAAAGTCACCCAGCTGGCTTTCATACCTAGGACAGGACTAGATCCTCCCTGTTCCTAGACTAGCTTCTTAATGACTATACTACATTGGCATGCATGTGTATATGTTTGTATGTAACAAAATTTAGGGTTTAAAACTGTGCCTTCTTCCTCTGCTTTTTGTGAGTATGCTTTTAATTCAAGCTGGTGAGTACTTAGGAAAACTCTTGACAATGTTGGAAAGTAGCTGATGTATTCATTAATCTCCATCTGTATGTTTTAAAATCTTACATCCCTCACTGGATTCTGCCATTCCCAAGGAGGAGAAGAGAAGATGTTAATTTGCTATCCTTATCCATTTGTTGCAAGGGTGTTTATTTCAGCCTGCCTGGATGGCGTCATTAGACCAGGGAAAGAACCTTTGAACTGAGAAGAACAAAGAAAGGGAAGGGGAGGAGAGATCTGGTTTGTATCTCCGATTAGAATCTGAAAGGGAGGAAGGAAATGTCGTAAAGGCATGGAAGATCCCTCTTCCCTTGGAAGGTTTTGACACCTGTACCTTAATTGATCCGGGACTGACCAAATGGACTGAGGGGAGGGGGTTTCACTCAGAGACACTTTAAAAGTACCAACCTGTAACACAGTTTTCAGATCCTGTCTAGATTTCCCACTGACAATTATGTTTTAGTAAAAGTTCCTTTTTGGACAATTCTGTCTCCAAGAGTTCTTCTTTCTTCTTTCCTAAGACGTGGATTGGGGTGGGACCTGACTCTCTCTCTCTATATATATATATCTATATATATATCTATATATATATCTATATATATATCTATATATATATCTATATATATATCTATATATATATATCTATATATCTATATATCTATATATATATATCTATCTATCTATCTATATATATATATATATATATATATATATGTGTGTGTGTGTGTGTGTGTGTGTGTGTGTGTGTGTGTATGTATATATGTATATATATGTGTGTATATGTGTATATATATATATGTATATATATGTGTGTGTATATGTGTATATATATGTGTGTGTGTGTGTATATATATATATATATGTATATATATACATATATGTGTATATATATATATATATATATATATATATATATATATATATATATATATATATATATATATCCAACACTCAAGATATATATGTTTGTGTGTGTGTGGATAGATAGATAGATGGATAGATAGATAGATAGATATAGATATAGATATTTAGATAGATATAGATAGATATAGTGTATGTATATGTGTGTGTGTGTACACACACACATACACATATATACAGACACACACATACACCAGTTTGTTATTTTTCATATTAAATTTATGAAGGTTATATTTTAAGAATATGCCTATAAATCTTTACATGCCATGACCATATGCTAATAATAGCTGATCCAGAATGATAGATGTACAATTTTCACAATATAATTCTAAGAACATGCATTGTGTATGCAAGCCTGTTATTATCTCCAGCTGGCTTAAATGTCCATGAAATACACAGACACCTTTTGCATGATTTATAATTCCAATCTGAATCATTGTTGCAGATGGCAAGCACAATTGGTTCAACTGTGCAACAGATTTTGTCCCCAGTTGTCATTTTCCCTTTTGAAACTTATCTCTCAAATCAATTCCTTATTCATGACACTAATAAACAACTGTGAGTATTAGCTTGCATAGTGAGATTTATTGTTATATCATTTCCAAACTCTTGAGGTTCAAGAAAATATATTGTTATCAAGAAATATTTACTTTCCTTTAAGGAAAGTAAGAACAGAATAGATTCCGTGTGAATGCCTGTAAAACTGACTGTGAGGATTAAGATGGTATTTTTATTGCAACAAAGGAATCCTAGATGAACATAATTCTATTAACTTGGGCTATAGCTGGAAGACTTTCAATACCACATTTTGTTGAATGAAATTTCTTTGAAAAAAGCTGAGAAGTTTTATATACAATATAATCAAAAATGTAACGTCCCATCATCCATGGAATTTAAACTATACAGCAATTGCATTGATATGGCAGGTATGCTAAGATTTTCAAAGCTAGAGTTTGTATGGTTGTCACCTCTCTAACATTTATATGCATTTATTACCTGGAATAGAAATTGCATCATTTTGAAGATGATCTTCAAAGTGAGGCAAACACTTCATGAATTCAAAGACAGTTGCAATGTATCCCAATCAGAGAGAAAAGGATTTTATTTTATTTATTTATATTTATTTATTTATTTTATTTAGTTATATTTATATACCGCCCTATTCCCTGAGGACTCAGGGCGGTTTACAGGGAATTAAAAATCCAAAATACAAAAATTATGAACCAAATTAAAAAATATTAAATTAACCCTGTAGTCAGTTAAAAAGAACCCCAAATTAAAAATTCCTCCTCAGTCTGGGCCCAAGAGCTCAAAGAGCCAGGTCTTCAGGCCCCGGCGGAATGATCGGAGGTCGGGGGCAGTCCTCAGCTCCACCGGCAGCTGGTTCCAGAGGGCAGGCGCTCCCACTGAGAAGGCCCTATCCCTGGGTGTCACCCGCCGGCAATCTCTCACCGGCGGAACCCTGAGCAGACCCTCCCTGTGGGAGCGCACTGGGCGAAGGGCGTTTGATGCCGGCAGCAGGTGTTCCCTCAAATATCCCGGACCCAGGCCATGTAGGGCTTTATAGGTGATAACCAGCACCTTGAATTTCACCTGGAGGGCAACCGGAAGCCAATGCAGCTCGCGGAGTAGAGTTGTTACATGGGAGTATCGGGAAACCCCCATTACAACTCGCGCGGCCGCATTCTGCACATTTTCATTTAGTAAAGGCACCATCAGCAGTTTCCACAACCATCAGGGGGATAAATCAATCTAAACTGATTGTCTATACCTATTACATCCAGGATCCAACCATTCTAATTAGTAAAAGCTGTTTGAGATAAAAAGGTTGGAATATCCTGTATGTTGTCAGATACTCTGACAGGAGGGAAATTGTTTGAAGGTACCGTCTGCTACGAAACCAAATTTAATCTCAAAAATATACCACCCTTTTTTGTATCTCATAGCAATAAAATAGGGAGAAAACAAGCAGAGGAAGTCAAAAACATTTTTAAGCATGTTTACTCAAAAGCAAATCTCATTGAATTAAATGTGATTACTGCCTGATCAGTAAATATTTAAGAATAAAACAGAATAAGCTTTTGATTTCTTTTATAAGGTAACAATGTTTATGGATGATTCCCTGATAATATTTCATTTATATAGATGTTTACTCATGTCTACTAATTTTTAAAGCTAGAAATTATGGTAACAAAAATGTCTATAAGTACATGAGAAACACAGGCAGATCATCCATCTCTGTAGATCTTCTATTGTACTTTGACAAGGGACTAAGCACTTGAGTCCACACCTGTCCTGTGTGGAATTTTATTCCATATATTGAATTATTTTAGTTAAAATGTACTTGCATTTAACTTCAATTTCAGTTCATCCAGACTCTTTTAGAATGTTGCTCTGGTATCTACCCTAAAAGGTGATGGATAGGACAGTGGTAGGCAACCTTGGCTCTTTTATGACTCGTGGACTTCAACTCCCAGAATTCCTGAGCCAGCATGCCTGGGTCAGGAATTCTGGGAGTTGAAGTCCACGAGTCATAAAAGAGCCAAGGTTGCCTACCCCTGGTCCAGGAGAATAGCATGAAATGATAAAGGAGATAATCCAGGTAATGAATGGAACAAAAGTTTGTCCTGCTTGGGCTGAATTCTCATCGTGTTCAAAATTACTCTGATATGTTTTCGGTTCAATAGTTAATAAAGTGTTCCTACAATGCTCTGGTCCTGCTGCACATTAAAATTAATCATAGTTGGGGGCGTTTCAACAGATGGAAAGCTGCAGAGCTGCTGCACTACTTATTTAAAAGGATACATATTCCTTTTTATTTCTTAGCAAGTGTTTTGTTGAAAGAGGAGTACAGATCTCATGACCCCAGGGCATGATGGACTGAATACAGGAGAATTACTACATCACACATGGGACATGCAGAAAGGATCTTGGTGTTTTCTTGGATCAGGCAGCTTCAAAGAAAGCAAATGTAGTCTTAGGATGGATCAACAGAAGTAACAAGATCAAGGGAAGCCATTTTATTGGCCAGTCAGCATCTCAAATATCATGCTAAATACTGGGCATGATACTTCGGGAAGAAATGAAAGAGACAAATGAAAAGAAGTTAGTAAGGAGCCTGGGGAAAAAAGAAAATTTAAGAGAGATGATTGGTGATACCAAGTATAGTTTTCCTGAAGAAAAGCAGAATCCAGAGAAGCATAGTAGCCTCTTTATCTGAAAGGCTACTATGCAGAAAACTATCATGTTCAGAATGTTTTGAGAAGACCAGAAAAGAAACAGTGTGTTTAAATTACAAGGAAGTAGATTTCAATTGAAGAAAGTAATCCTAGCAGTAATAGCTGTTCAACAATAAGACAAACTGCCTCTAAGATGAATACTACACCAAACACGGGACTGCTTTGTTTTACTGGCCACGGCTATTTTCAAAGAAGGAAGTCCATTTGAAGATGTTCAGCAGTCCCTCCTTGGTCAAAAATTTGGGAAATGATGGCGGGAGGTGAGAAGGCTGACACACAATTTTACAGCAATTCCGGATGAAATCCTACTCTTTCAGAGGCAAAATTGTCCTAGGCCTCTCAAAATGGCAGAGCTGGCTGTGAAATAGTAATTACCCAAAGTTCTATCCAGTAGGTATCAATAATTTGGCAAAATTTTAGTCCACAGGAAATCATCAATGGAGTTGCTTCTGAAATCTTTGTTTTATATCTTATTTTCTTATTGTGTGGCAGAATTTGAGCACATTTTGGATTAGAAAGATAGTGTGTGACTTTTAAATATACAAGAGGCATATAAGTGCCATCAACTCATTGTTGATTCTTTCAAATTGCTAATAAAGAATTTGGGAGGCTAAGATGATCATTTCGAACTTTTTATGTTCTCATCAGTTAGTCATACCCTTTATCTGAGATTCGAACCCGGGCTGATTATATATCAGGCAGTGTTTTAACCTCCTGAGCCACGGGTTCCTTCTCTCTTATATTAGCTGGAAGGCAAGGCAAATGTATGTTTAAGTATTTGTCAAGGCTTTTTGAATGGACCTTGCTAATTAACTCTTTCATTCCTGTTTTGGCCCGGCTCAGGGCTTATCCACAGGAACTAGTCAACTTATGACAGCTCATTATTTGTGCAAATTATTCAAATTGCTAATAAAGAATTTGGGAGGCTAAGATGATCATTTCGAACTCTTTATGTTCTCATCAGTTAGTCATACCCTTTATCTGAGATTCGAACCCGGGCTGATTATATATCAGGCAGTGTTTTAACCTCCTGAGCCACGGGTATGAGATAGGAAACACATTTCTGTAGCTTATACTATTCATATTTAATCCACTGACTTTAATCTGTGTGAGAAAAAAGAAAAAGAAAAAACCCAGCATCCGACTCTCACAAATAATGCTGCCAAGGACGGAAAGCTAATTTCTATCCATAGGATGCCAGTATAATTAGTGCTTTTAAAAAGACAACAGTAGGCCTTTTACACAAGGCAGGTACATGAATTGGAAATGATCAGTCATGTTCCAAACAACCTGAAAAAGAAAGCAACTCAACATCTCCCTTTATTTTTGTCAATTTGCAAGTGCTTCATTGCAAGGTCATTAGAAATGCGGGTGTTTCTAACCTGTAAGAGCCACTGTCAATGCAGATCCAAAAATTAAGCATTTCTGGGGCAGGTTTTGGGCTTGTGCAATGGAACATTTTTTTTGTATGCAACAATAATAAATCTCAGCATGTGTGCCTGAGCTCTTTTTAAAACATACAGACAGATGTGTATTCACATTACTTTATTTAATTCAGGGTTTGTTTCTTTTTTTAAAAAAAATCAATTTTCTTTGAATTATAACAACAGATCTATCAGTTTGGATGAAGAGATGAATGAAAATGCTTTTTGCCCATTTGGGAATTATTACTAGAGATTTTTAAGTTTTTCTGACATGAAAAAGACTGCCATGTCTCTAAAAATCTCACAGCAGGCAAGAAAAATCTAGGTCTAGAAAGCATTATTTAGGGGTATTGGGGTGGGTGGGTTAAAAAGTGAAATTTGCACACATTTGACCACAACGGATCCCCAAATTTCCATTGCTAAGCAAGATAGTTGTTAAGTTCATTTTATGAACTTTCTTGCCACGGTTGTTAAGTGAATCACTGCAGTGGTTAAGTTAGTACCATGGTCATTATGTGAATCTGGTTTCCCTTGTCCAAAGGTCGCAAAAGGCGATCACGTGACCTCGGGACACTGCAATTGTTATAAATACATGCTAGCTACCAAGTTACCATAACAAAATGAAAGTCAATGGTGAAAAACGTAAGGCTCTACGTTTAGGGAAGAAAAACCAAATGCACTGGTACAGTACAGTACCTTGTTCAATAGTAGTGACTGTGAGAGGGATATTGGAGTCCTAGTAGACAATCACTTAAATATGAGCCAGCACTGTGCTGCAGCTGCCAAAAAAGCCAACACAGTGCTAGGCTGCATTAACAGAAGGATAGAATCAAGATCACATAAAGTATTAATATCACTTTACAACACCTTGGTAAGGCCACACTTGGAATACTGCATCCAGTTTTGGTCACCATGATGTAAAAAAGATATTGAGACTCTAGAAAGAGTACAGAGAAGAACAACAAAGATGATTAGGGGACTGGAGGCTAAAACATATAAAGAACAGTTGCTGGAATTGGGTATGTCTAGTTTAATGAAGAGAAGGGCAAGGGGTGACATGATAGCAGTGTTCCAATATCTCAGGGACTTCCACAACAAAGAGGGAGTTAAGCTATCCTCCAAACCACCTGAAGGCAGGACAAGAAGCAATGGATGGAAACTAACCAAAGAGAGAAGCAACCTGGAACTAAGGAGAAATTTTCTGACAGCTAGAACAATTAATCAGTGGAACAACCTGCCTCCGGAAGCTGTGAATGCTCCAACACTGGAAGTTTTTAAGAAGAGACTGGACAGGCATTTGTCTGAAATGGTTATAGGGTTTCCTGCCTGAGCAGGGGTTTGGACTAGATGGCCTCCAAGATCCCTTCCAAATTTATTACTATTAATGTTGTTGTTGTTGTTGTTGCCCAAATTTTGATTATGTGATCACAGGGATGCTGCAATGGTTTTAAGTATGAAAGATGGTATGAGTTACTTTTTCCAGTGCTTTGAAAACAAATGCTTGTAAGTCGAGGACTACATGTGCTGTTTAAAAAAATGCCTCTTTTTAATATGAACATGAAACTCTACCTATAGAAGAAGGAGTGGCAGAACCTGGGGGGTGGAGTTAAAAGGGGGAATCAGCCTAGAATCCTTATGTAGCTATAGGTGAACTAAGTTCTAATCCTCTTAAATTCATTTGACTCCTATATAATGCCTGGTAGGTGCTAACTATTAGTTGAGGAAATTCCTGTGCATAGTTTAGCAATAAATCAGTTTAATTGGACCTTTATGTGTGGACCTGATCTTTTGTGCTTGACATTACCTTGCTCGTCATAGCTCAGTATTATTTTGCCTATCATCTGGGATCATAATTTGAATGTCAAAATGGTTTAATTCTTCTGTAAACCCAAGCATCTAATGTAACAATCTGGCACATTTGCTGATTTTTATTAGAATATTGGAATCTATTTTTTCTTTCTACATGCTAATTCTTTATACAACGTGTATGTTTTGAACATTTTATCCTTCTGTGGTATAAACTGGATTCTTTGTTGAAGCTGTGTATTAAAATAGTAAAGAGACTTAACAGTTTATCAGCTTCACAGAAAATAGGTCTCCGTTTATTTGGATTATCTTGCAATTTTGTTTAAGACAAAATATTTGTTTATTTTCTGATACCCATCTTGTTTAACTTAAAATTACTTAAGTATGTTTAATTACAGCACAGTCTGTTTGAGATCAACAAACACAAATGTTCAGGATATTCAAATTGAGAGAATTAGCCAGTTATCAGCTGTTAAAATATAAGCTTAGTGCAATGTTTAAACATAGTTAAATATAGACAATTGTCTGAAAGAAATTACCACTATGATTTTCATATCTGATGACTGCATAGTGTAATTAAAATGTGGTGGCTTTAATTATGTATGATATAAATTTTGCATGTTTAATAGCATATGTTTGTAAGAGTACTTTCACTGTCTGAGATTCTAGATGGATATGTAAAGGTTTATGAGAGGCTGCTACAAGGTAAAAAACTGATTCTCAGATTGATAAAGATTCTGGCGGTAGTTATGTAAAGAACAAGCTGCAAGCTTCCCTCTTTTACTTGAAGATATTCATCTCTTCAGAAATTAGAAAATGTGTACAGCAATTAAGATGCATAAACTGAGAATAGTTCAGTTGCTGGAATACATGTAACTCCATCCTTTTCATCTGAATAAACATTTGCTAGTGAGAACTCAGTAAGAATCCTGCCTGGAAAAGAACCACTTTGGCTTTTAGGCAGCTGCCCAAGAGCCTTATATATATATATTCCTATTGTATTACTGGACAACCTCAATCAGATCTTAACCAGTAATGTATATATGAAGGCAACTCATGCTATATCCTGTCCAGTGTATGAAAAGCATATAAGATATGCTCCTCAAATAGTCCAGAAAAACTGTGGTACATGTCAGTTTGATAAATAACCATACATCTGTTTCATCTATCCAAACTCCATCCAGCCTTTTTTTATTTTACTGTATTTTAGAAATATATAAGGCCTGACAATTCTACAGTGACTCTGGGGAGTATATGGGTAGTCTTCAACTCAGGACCTCAGTCGAGCTTAAAAAATTGTTGTTAAGCAAAACATTTGCTAAGTGAGTTTTGCTCCATTTTATGACCTTTCTTGCCCCAGTTGTTAAGTGAATCACTGCAAGGGTTAAGTTAGTAGCAGGGTTGTCAAGTGAATCTGGCTTCCCCACTGACTTTGCTTGTCAGAAGTTCGCAAAAGGTGATCACACGACCCGGGGACACTGGAACCATCATAAGTCTGAGTCAGTTGCCAAGTCTCTGAATTTTGATCAAGTGACCATGAGGATGTTGCAACAGTCATATGTGTGAAAAATGGTCATAGGTCCCTTTTCTCAGTGCTGTTGTAACTTTGAACGGTCACTTAATGAACTGTTGTAAGTCAAGGACTACCTGTATCATAAAAACAATCATACAACACAATTGAAACAAAACAATAACAAAATAAAACAACTTGAAAGGGATGGTAATCCAGTGATAAAGAAGGCAGGCTTCTTAGATCCTGTCCATTGACCCTGCTTAAAGAATGGGATCTATTGCATGCCAATTCTGTCTGATCATACAGACTGGACAGAACCCACGAGCAATCTTTCCATAATAAGGAACTTCAGGTAACTTCGTGACTATTTGCACTTACCTTTCACTGCAACTTGTCCTAATCTACATATGCCTCAATAATTGCATTTTGACACACATAGAATTATAAATGTTGAGGAGGCCATCAAATCTGACTCCCCTGCTGCATACAGGAATTAAAATTTAAATATTCTCCAAGGTGGCTTTTCAGCTTTCTCGTAAACACATTCAGTGAAGGGGAATTTATCACTTCTTGGGGTAATTGAGTTTACTATAAAACTGTTCTTACTGTTAGGACTCTCCCCCCCACCCCCTGGCAAAAAAAAATGTAGTCATCCAATCCTGATCAACAAGTCCTGATCTTTTGTATGAAGGAGGGCTGATCAACTCTGGAATTAGCCTCTTAGAAAGAGTTGAAGCAGATAAATTGCGCAAGATGCGCCTTGATGTAACAGTCTATTCTTCCAATCTGTGATGCTCATGAATGTAAAAGGGACCTATGTGTCAGCCACCAGGATGGACTAACAAAATATCTCTGACAAAAGAGTCAGATGCATGACTAAGTATCATGGAGTCATAAATTAATATGCATGTTAGTAAATACTGTAACTCCGGGTCTATGGGGTAATTCACAACCTTAATAATAGCAGAATTGCTGTCTGAATGGAACTCTTTAGTACACTCGAAACTTACTTCTGAAATGAAGCAGGGTTTTAAAAGACCCAGATGTTCCCTTGTTACTGTGATCTGCAGCATTTTCCCCCCACTTATCAGTGTCTAATTTCTATTTGCTATCATTAATATTTCATCTGCAGGAATTATATTTCTCTGCGTTTTGCCTGAAATTATCCAAATCATTATCTCCTCGAAATCCTTGATTGACAGCACTTGTAGATAGCCTAACTAACGAATCTGAAACAGTCTCTCAATGGAGCTGCTTTTTTGCTCTTTCTATTTCAGCGTTTTATGTTCTTGTGGGATAAACTGATCAGTTGAAGCAAATGGTGAATGTACATATACATATATATGTGTGTGGTATTCCAAGTCACATTGTCCAGAACATCTAAGTCAGGGGTCTTCAAACTTGGCCCTTTTATGACTTGTGGATTTCAACTCCCAGAATTCCTCAGCCAGGCATGCTGGCTGAGGAATTCTGGGAGTTGAAGTCCATGAGTCATAAAAAGGCCAAGTTTGAAGACTCCTGATCTAAGTGGAGGAACTCAAAAGCAGCCAGGTTTTGTATGCTGTTGAGAGAACGTTGGAAAGAATTCTCAACTTCAAGATAGTCTCCTGTGCCTCGGTTTTTACAAGTTGTATCTGCCCATAGCCAGTTGTACTTTTTTTAAATTACTCAGAGAATTAGATAACAAAATTAAATTTTAAAGGGCCAGTGTACTGTAGTATAATGGTTAGGATTTTGAATTAAGATTAGGTAGATTCTTGGAGACTACCTGGACAACTCCCTGAAGTTTTCTTGGTATTTCTTTCATAATTGGTTTGCTGTTACCTCTTTCATAGGACTGAGAGAAAGTGACTGTCCCAAGGTCATCCAGCTGGCTAGATGGGACTAGAACTCACAGTCTCTCATTTTTTAGCCTGATGCCTTAACCATTACATCAAACTGGCTTTTTCAGTGGAATGACACAGATGTCCTGATGATCCAATTTTATTGATAGAGTGAGAGTCTTAAAGTGTACAAACTTACATCAGAATTCTTTGTGCCTTCTCAGAAAACAAGATGTGTATGAAATGGGCAGGATTTACCAGGGTTGCACAGCTCACTCAGGGAGCAGAGTATGGGCTGCTTCTTCCAGGGAGACAAGCATTTTTGACCTCATGCTTCATCTCTTGTTTCCCATCTTGCTGCTTTTCCTCATAATCTGTGTTTCCATGTACTTTCAGTTCATCCATGGAAGTTCCTTCTGTACTTCAATAACATTTTTTCTCTCTCAGTGAAGCTGTCTTATCTGCTCATAGCTTCTCTCTTGGAGAGGGATGTTGCCTCTACCTCTAATCTCTCCTTTTTTCTCTCATATTTCCTCAAGGGAGCTATAGGAAAAGTGCTTGGGATTTGTCCCAGGGAAGCCACTGGACCAAATATCTGGGAAGGTTTACACTTGGCTTATATTCTGCAGTAAAACCAAAACAATACTGCTACCATACATATTTCTAAATACCTCACTCCCAACTTGTTTCAAATTAGTCCTTTACTAAAGGAGATTCTGAAATGTGAGAACAACACTTGCCATACTTTAGAATCTTCTCAATAAAGAAACAACGGTTTGTTTATTTGATTGATTATGTGTCATCAAGTTGCTATTAGACTCCTAGCAACCACATAGATTTTCTCCATGATGGCTTGAAAATTATAAAATATATAAATCCATGTGGCAGCAAATGTGTGTGTCTATTGCAGTTTGTCTGATCCCTTGTTGCCTTTTAATTTAAGATGAGCAACTCTAGCTTTTAAGGAACAAGCCATTCAGCCTGCCTTTTGCATCTGCCACAATCTATAGAAGTTTCACAAGCCTATAGTAATGCTAATACATTCATATGAAGAGATATTTTTAACACGTTCTCTTTAAATGTGTGTTCATAGTAGAGTGTTTCCAGAAGTCAGTGCTTTAGCAGATCTGTAAGATGAAGTGGAGAATTGCACTCTGAGGGACCGTGAGACTTTAATTTATGTTTAAGAAATGTCAGGAACATATTGTCATAACCAAGCCATTTGGTTATGGCTTGAAGAAAAAAAATGAGCAAAGGTTTGTGGAAAAGATTTAATAATTTGAGGCAAAATTATTCCATAAAATTCTCTCTCTCCCTCTCCCCTCCCAAAACACCACCACATTATGTCATGAATGAGAAGCCTTAGCTAAATGACTTTGGACCTTCCTTCCATTGATCACAATTGCCTTCTTTCTGAATAGGATTTTACTGGTAATTTCTAATTCTTTTGTTTGTCTAGTTCCCCCTCCCAAAAAACCCCACATCCTAGAATACTTTTAAATGTCTGGGCCTTGTTTCAAGCTCACCATATTTAGTTTCTAGTTTGATTGCAAAATAGTCCTATTTTTTTAAAGAATGAAGTAATTTAAATGTAATTCCCTCCTCTCTAGTAATTCAGGTTTTAAAATGGGCCATACTGTGATTTTTAACAAGCTTGCTTCTATAATTGCCATTTTTGGGAGGGGTTAAGGTGTTCGGCAACACAGCTCTCAAATAAATGAGCTAAAGAGTGAACTTTATAACACAATTTGTTTTGTGTAGCTATTCAGCTGTGATCTATTATATAAGCAGCCCATGGTGAGCAGGCAAGAAAGCAGCATTTTCTTAATGAAGACCAATTTGAACTTCTTTAAATTAAAACATTTTTTATGGGAATGTCCATTGGGGGGGAAGTGTGGCTGCTCTGTTCACTGAAACAGATAATGTTGAAACATGTCAATCATCTGATAAATTTAAGTTTTCCTTTGTATACTTCCAGCAACATGAGAGTGGGTCCATCTTGATAAGCTCAGTCCCTTCACCAACCGTCGGTGCCCCAAATTTGTAGTCAGGGGAACTATTGCATGGATGAGACTGAGATTTATATATTTGGATTGTAAAAATACAGATTTCCTTTAGATGGCAGTAAAGGAAGTAGTTGGTTTTATCATTTTGATGTATTGTAATGGTCTATGACAATGTCCTTGAGAGACTGGAGGAGTAGCTGGAGCAACCATCTTGGCAACAGTCAGATAAGAGGCAGCAGAAGCAATGCAGCATAGCAAACATCACTAGTTTTTGGACTGTAAAGGGGAAGGAGGCAGTGGTGGAATTCAGCTGGTTCACACTGGTTCGGTAGAACCGGTAGCTAAATTTTGCTGAGTTCGGAGAACCGGCTGAATGCACACTGCTTCCGGAAGTCCAGTCTAGGCTTGGAGGCCTGGAGGAGGCCTCCCAGGGCCTAGAACGGTCTGCCGGAAGTGCATGGATGCCACTTTCAGAACACGTTCTAGGCCTCAGAGGCCCAGGCCCGCATCCAGTAAGAGAACCGGTTGTTCAGGTATTTGAATCCTGCCACTTGAAGGAGGAGAAGAGAAGCACTTTCAGACTTGCACAAGTCTGTTACTGTAAACCTGCAACACAGGGAGTGTTAGAACTTATGATTAGTGCTCCTGGTTAGCACTATTTGAATGGTCAAAAGCTATCTAGCAGCCAACTGGAATTTTTCAGCACAGATCTTGTAGCCGTAATGTAGACTTTCTGCATGGTTTAACACTATGCACCATCAGCATTTATGGCAGATGGCAGAACCTGTGCAATCTTGGCTGATCTCAAAAAAAAAGTGCAAGCACAAACAGAAAATATCATGGTTATAGGAAACAATGAAGTTGAAAACCTAAGGGTTGAAAGAGATCTTGAAAATCATTTAGTCCAACCCCTTACCCAGTGCAGGAATCCTCATAATATCTGAGATAGATGGTAGCCCAATCTTTTCTTGAAAACCCCCAGTGATGAAGCACCCATGAGTTCAAAAAGCAGGCTGTTCCATTCCTTCATAGATCTTGCATTCACAAAATTCCTCTTTATTTCAAGTTTGTGTTAAGCTTCCACCCACTAGTTTTGTCTTAACCTCCAGCTCCTATGAAAGACAAATCCATGGTTTCTGCTCTGTGATATCCCTTCACGTATTTATGTTTTATAACCTGAAAGCTGCCCAGAGTTACCTTGTAGGGAAGATGAGCAGCATAAAAAGTTAATAAACAAATAATGAATAAATATATTGAAAGACTTAGTCACTAGTAGACAAGCTCGATTCAGGCATTTGTGGTGTGAATTACTGACTAGACTAAGCTACATGGATGCCATGAGTATTCATGCTTTTATCACATTGAATAACAATGCAGGTTGCTTAGAATAGAACATGTTGTGGTATCCATAGGAACAGGAGAGGAGTACATAATGAAATGAAAGGAATATAGAAGTAAGTAATGTTGGTTGTTCAGCATTAGTGCTTAGGAAATATTATGCTGCATGGTGCAATTTAGGAAGGTTTTTGTGAGATTTAAGAGGCAGTGTGATGTCAATCTAAGCCAGTGCAACTAAGCCAAAGTTTTTAAATGCACATGTAGTAACTACCAGGATAGATCCCTCTTCAGGGATAGGACTGGTGTACTGAAATCTATAGTATTTAATTAGCTTCTTGTAAGGAACCTCTGCTTCCAGGTAGCTCCCTTTTCAGGGATGGCAATGTCATAGTGTTTCCTCATAGTCCAGCACATTGCTATGTTTTGACAATTTACTTTTATACACTACAAGCCTTCACTGCCTTTCTTATCAAGAAGTCCTATTCTTGTTTGGGCGCCAGCATGACCAGGAGAGGTGGAAAATTCAATAATTTCACAGAACTATCATTACCTTGCTACGTTATCTGCACCATGTTGGTGCTTAGATGATATGGGATTAAACTGGAAGCCAGTGGAGAACAGCAATTCTACCTTGTCTTCCCTCCTTTCAGTCATGGTTGGCCAGTGATGCTTCATCTGTCTCCTAAATTGATTGTTTTGCTTTTGTTACTCTCTCATTCAGGGGAAGTTCCAGTTTCACTGTTTTGTCTAGAATCTAAATGGACTTAGAAGGATAGGCAGTTCAGTCAGGGCAATACTCAATTTCTCTGTTTTTATTGCCTCATTACACTAAAGAGCCTTGGTAGAGCAGTGGGCTAATGCCTCCTTAAGTAACACCAGCTGCCTGCAATTAGTGCAGGTTCGAGTCCCACCAGGCTCAAGGTTGACTCAGCCTTCCATCCTTCCAAGGTAGGTAAAACGAGGACCCAGATTGTTGGGGGCAATAAGCTGACTTTGTAATAATGCTGCTTGGGGGGGGGGGCGAAAGCCCTAATAAGCAGGCATATACATAGAATGTAGGCTATTGCTAAGCACGTTGATTTGTGCTTTAGATTGTAAGCCGCCCTGAGTCTTCGGAGAAGGGCGGAATATAAATGGGATTAAAAAAAATCAAGCCAGCAAATTCTTTTTTTTTCAGGATCAGCTGGATAGGGTCAGTTGGATTCTGAGTCATAAATAAATGTACGTAATATCTGTGGATGCAAATTATCATTCTTAACTGAAACTTTCCATTAAAGATCAGGAAACTGTAAGAAGAATCATGCTGGATCAGACCAAGATCTATCTCACCCAGCTTTCTGTACCTATAATCAGTCAGAATACTATAGGAAATGATAATCTGTACATTTATTCCCCAATTCCTTATTTGCAGTGTAATTTGTGAGAGAACTCTTGATATATTTTTTTGCTTAGAGTTTACTATAGTCTTGACTACATATGTTAATTTATGAATAGACTTACATAGTATTTTAGATTCTTGAATGGTATGCTGTTTGAGTTTGGTTCAGATTTAGGATTATGACTCCAGAATAGCAGAGTTGGAAGGGACCTTGCGGGTCTTCTAGTCCAACCCCCTGCTAACACAGGAGACCTTATACCAGGGGTGTCAAACTCAATTTCATTGAGGGCCGCATCAGCATTGCAGTTGCCCTCAGGGGGCCGGGTGGGTATGGCCAGGGTGGGCGTGGCCAGAGTGCATATGGCCTACTGGGTGGACATGGCCAGCTCTACATCGTTCGCATCAAGGGTGCCTATGAGGGCTTGGGCAGGAGTGGGACAGATCTGAGGGTCTCTGGCAGAAGGAGGGTCTCTGGGCCAGGGCCAAGGCAGTGGGGGGCGTTCCCTCACTGTTTCCAGGATGGCTTCACGGGCCACATGAAACCACTTTGCGGGCCGGATCCGGCCCCCGGGCCTTCTGTTTGACATGTCTGCCTTATACCATTCCGCACAAATGGCTATCCAATCTCTTTTTAAAAACCTCCAGTGATGGAACACCCATAGCTTCTGAAGGCAAGGCGTTCTATTGATTAATTGTTCTAGTGGTCAGGAAATTTCTGCTTATTTCTAGGTTGGAGGTCTCCTTGATTAGTTTCCATTCATTGCTTCTAGTTCTCCCTTCAGGTTCTCATTCTTTTTATTCATTACAGAAGAATTTGCAGGTACAAGAATGCCCAAATTAATATATTTTGATACAACTACACATATTATAATTGTAAGTTTCCAGTCCTCCAAATTCTTGAACTTGTTTATAGAATACTTATTGGCTTTCTTTTTGATATTGTCAGCTGATGCTGATAAAAGCAGTAATGTTGATGTCTTGCAAGTTCCTACCAGTAGATAAATAAAATTCTCCATTCTACAAAGTTTGCAATTCAAGGTCAAGGCTTCAGGCATGGATTAATTGTTCCTGTGTTTGTAAACAACACAAGTGAAATTGATCTGCTTTCACCTATGGGTGGTGATTTTGTAAATTCAGTCCTTGGTGGCAAATGTAAATGCTGCAAGGGCTATTTATTCATTGCTACTTTGACATCAAAGCTTATATTGCCAAGCAATATTTTATAGCCTAATTCTTAATAGAGAGAGTGAGGAATGAAAGATTACCTATGGCAAAATTGCAGAAAAACTTCTTTTATCTTATTGGAATCAAATCATTAGTCCACCCATTTCTTCACCTCCCCCAAATGATTTCATTGAGCATAGTTATTGCTAAGATTCTGGGAAGCATTAGCCCATAAATTCAGAGGTGCCAAGACTGTAGAAAGCTGGCTTGTGCTTTTCTGCCAGCCGATCTTCAGTGATTCCTGCAAGTTTTTCTAAGTCTTACCAGGAGACATTTGGAATGGAGCTTGTCACTTTCTGCATACAAAGTATGAGCCTTTGACAGGTGCAAGAAATCAGCAACTTGTTCAAATGAGTACAAGTTTATTTCCTGCAGTCCCTAAACAAGAATCTGAACTACTAATGGTCAAGGCAAATTGGCAGTAGATAAGAGTGAACAGAATTCAAGGAGGGCTGGACTTAAATCTCTTGTGGGTACAAAGGGATTCCAAACTGATAACATGCTTGACCCCGTTCCTCAGCTTCGGCTTGATCATCTCCTACAGCTTTACTGTAAAGCTCTGGTCCTGCTAATTCTGTGTTATCTTTCCAGTAAATCAGTTTTCCTTAGGAACTCTTAAGCTGTGTGGACTACAACTCCCAGAATTCCTCAGCCAGCATGGGGCTGGGATTTGAAGTCCACACATCTTAGAGTTGTCAAGTTGAGGAACATGGGAAATAGATGGTTTGGATATTTCTGTATCCTGAGCAATAAAATATGAAAGTAGAAATTCTATTACAAGTCATGGCTGAAAGCCTTTTGAGGGCTTACTTAAAGCTATATTCATATTTGTCATCCCCTCTCCTTTTAATGTATGCATTCATTTGCTCCTTACTTTTACTTTTATGCAATGAACAATGTAAATAGATATTACAAGAAGTGTACATCATAATTATTAATGCTAGAGAATAGATTTATATCTTTATTATTCTGCTGGCTGACATGAAAGGTTATTTTAAGCTTCAAAGAAGCTGGGGTTCCCAAGCAGGTTGTCTTTCATCTAGTAACTTATGGTGCTTTAAGTGTATTGTTTTAGTGCAGGGGTCTTCAAAGTTGCCCCTTTTATGACTTGTGGACTTCAACTCCCAGAATTCCTCAGCCAGGCACACTGGCTGAGGAATTCTGGGAGTCAAAATCCACAAGTCATAAAAGGGCCAAGTTTGAAGACCCCTGTTTTAGTGGGAATGATAACTGGTTAAATATCTTTCCCTTGATTAATCAGTGAGCAAGCTTAAGAATAATCCCTTAAAAGGTTGTTCAATTTTGTTCTCAAACTGAGCATGCTGCTAATTGAAGGTAAATTCTGCTGAACAAAATGGAGTTCCCAAACTTAAAAATATCGATAGGATATACTAAAACAAAGGATTGTCTTGCAAATTGCTTGGCTTTAAGCTAGCGCTCAGATCTTGCTTTCCTGAACCACCGAAAACTGCACTGATTGTAGGTGGGAGATTAGATTTCAAAGAAGAAGAGTGGCTAAAGTAGATCAATCTTGGAAGTTGTTATCTCCTTCAGATAGAAGGCTCATAGGCAAAACTATGTGCATATGAGAGTAAGAAGAACCAGTTTGGTGTAGTGGTTAAGGCATTGGGCTAGAAACAGGGTGACCATGAGTTCTAATACTGCCTTAGGCACAAAACCAGCTGGGCTAGTCACTTCCTCTCAGCTAAATGTCTGTGGAGATTCTCAGTCATCCAGATCATAGTTGTCCTGAGGGCACAGATAAACCCCTGAGTGGCCTCAACCCCTGAGTGGCTCTCAGAGAGAGTGCTAATGACCAGATGACTGCAAAGAAATATAATCCTTACATTCCCCCATCCCCATTCTGTCAGAAGCTAATCCAGTTTCAACTATCAACACCTAACCTTCCATCTTTCCACTATCCGAACTGACAAAGCTTCTTGGATAAGAAGCAAAATGTTTTCTTCTTTCTCCTCAAGGAAAAAACAACAACAACAACAAACAGTCCAGTTGCCTTTTGAAAAAGCACCTTTGTGATTTCTTTCAACTAGGAAGAAGGCAATGACAAAAAAAAACCTCTGGAAAACCTTCTTAAGGAAACTGCAGGAACTTTTCCATGTGATTGCCAGGAGTCAAAACTGGGGAGTGGAGGAAAGAGGAGGATAGGATAGGATAGGATAGGATGGGATGGGATGGGATGGGATGGGATAGAATCAGGGCTTTTTTTCTCATAGAACGCTCAGAACGGAGTTCCGGCACCTTTTTTGGATGGAACCTTGTAGGGTAGGCAAGGCAGGTTGTATGACATGTGTGAGTTCCGGCACCTTTTTCTTTTACAAAAAAAGCACTGGATAGAATGGGATAGAATGGAATGGAATGGAATAGAATAGAATTCTTTATTGGCCAAGTGTGATTGGACAAACAAGGAATTTGCCTCCAGTGCGTACGCTCTCAGTGTATATACAAACAACGAGTGATAAATCATGATCATAATCATGATTATGAGCATATATGATTATAATCACAATCATGATCATAATCTGCTGTAAATCAGTTAAAACAAAACATTAACAGACACATAACAGACAGTTGTTTTTCCCCATTCATACAAGAATGAAAGACTAGCTGTTTGATATTCAGTTTTGATAGGCAGGTAGTCATTAAGTGCTGTGAGAATTGTGTTCGGAATGAAAAAGTTCATAGAGCTGAAGAGAACAGCAGCTTTCATTCAATGGAGAGAAGCATGCCAAATTCTTGTGGCCATCAGCTCACCTAGTCTTGCTTGAATTTGGAGCCCTGTTCAGCAGTTTCTTGCCTTGGATTTTTCAATAATAAATAAACAAACAAAGCCTGTAAATCTCAGTAAAATCAATATGCCTCACATGTTAAGCAGTACAACACTGCGACCTTTGGGATGCTCTGAGTTTCCCTGAGTCAGCCTCAGAGAGACCACCCAGATGTCTTTCAGCTAAAGTGTGAAACAGAAGTGTACAGTGCACAAATTATGCACTATTGTGCCTGGATGATTAGACAGAATCAGATAAACCTGATAAAAGAAACGAAGGCAAACTAGGAGAGGTGCCCATGGTGCAAGCAGGAATTAACGTCAGTGCTTCTTTTTATGTGCCTGCAGGGGCTCAATTCACTCCAGTTCAAGCTATAGGATTAAGCTCTCAGCAGTAGCCAAATATAGCACCACTAGTACTATCTAACTGCAATTTAATAGTGGCTGCTGTCAACCACTGCATGTTTTAACACTCTTAATCCAACTATTCTTTTTATGATAACTTGGTGTCAGGGCTGTATTCCAGAGCCAAGACTGTTCTACAAGGACATTGAGAAGAAGGACAAAGAATGTTGTTTTGTTATAAAAAACAAAATGTTAAAAGCCATGTACTTTTTTCTACAGTAAAGAAAGGCAATTTCATTTCACATGTTGCTAGAGTGGGATTTGAAGTAAATACAGAAACTCTTTATCAAATACCAAGTTCTCTGGGGAATAGATTAATGCAATGCATTTAATTCAATAATTATTTGTGCTAATGGAAAATCTACTGATTTCAGTAGCCCTGCTCTAAGTATGACAAAGTTTGGACCATATATATATGGTTCTATGTTTTCTGAGGTTTTATATATGTGTGTGTGTGTGTGTGTGTGTGTGTGTGTGTGTATGTATGTATGTGTATATATATATTTAACAACAGAATAATCAGAGAAGCCATTGAGATAGAAAAACGCCCCCACAGCATGAACAAACGAGATGATACCTCTCGCCTACCAGCCATTTGGAAACCCGCCTTGATTGACAGACGAGTCCCAACCACCAAGAATGATACCAGACCCAAACTCATGATAACATCACATGACATCACAACCACACAACCATCCAAAAAGCAAATCCGAACCCACAATGATAACGACGCACAACCACAAAACAGAAACCTAACTACAGCTGCAACATCAGCCACTTTAAACCCCTCCAAACCACACAATAAGCAAACTGACACCCACTATAAAAACATGGCACCACCACAAACACGAAGCCGAACAAAAGCAGCACAACTCACCAGCTCAGGTCTGAGGCTGGCAGCTAAGACCAGCCCATCCACTCAAAACACACCCCCACCCAATCAGAACACCCCCCCCATTCAAAACACACTTCCACCCAATCAGAACACACCTAATCCCCCACCCAATCAGAGCACACCTTCACCCACAGAACACACCCCCTCTGGCAGTTTAAAAAAGAGGAACAAACAGTCACTACCACATGCTTCTCCCAGAAGAAGGAAGCTGAAGCCCCCAGCCTGATGATGACGGATGGGATTTCGTCGAAACGTTGCTTTTACACCTTCAATTCTACGTGGGAAAAAACCCGAATAACCAAAGACCTAGAAAAGGTAAACAAAAATAACAAAATTATCATGGATTTTGAAACATCAGTAAAAGCTGAAGATTTGGAGTGCTTTTTAGATAAAATAATGTTTCAGCACAGTTGACCCAGTAGGTTAGAATTTTTCAGAATTAGAAAGAATTCTTTATTTGTAGATATTTTTTCCAACTTTTTTAAATAATATATTCAGTGGATTAGAGAATTTCTTTCATGTAGTATGTAAATTAACATCAGGTATTGTGAGCTGAAACAGGATTTGTCAATTACTAGAAATTTTAACTAACCTTAGGAGTTCAAGGAGCAGAGAATGTCCAAAGTCATAGCTGACTTAAGTGTCTGCAGTAATTAATATTGAATAAAATGATCAGAGGTAGTACCATTTCCAAATATCCAACTTTTTGACCTTGATAAATTCATGATTCTCCTCCGCACACACATATACACACATACAGTACATGTTCTATGCTATTCCTGTTAAGATATGCTAAGTCCACATTCAAATATCAGATGGCAAAATATCTTCACCAAGTTATACAATTACACAAAACTTTTAATTAGATATGTTAGTTTATTGCCCTATTGGTTTCCCTCCCCCCCAAATGAATTGTTGTATGAAACTATTTCTTTTTCTTTTTTCTTTTTAACTGTGAAAGCTGGTCAAAGACCATAATGAAGGTATTTGATTTGATTTGATTCCAATTATAAAATACAGGAGAATATATAATTTCCCAAGTACAAGTAGTCTTTGATTTACGACTATTAGTTCACAACTGTTCAAAGTTACAGTGGTACTGAATGAACTGTTCTTTCATCTTGTCCCCAAAGTTAAAGACATTGCCTAGAATTATATGATCAAAATTTGGGAGCTTGACAGCCTGCTGGCACTTACGACTGCATGGGTGCTTCAACTCCTCCACACCCATCTCCCTCATCTCTGCCATTTTGGTCCCCTACCCTATGCTTCTCTGCCCCCAGGCTGACGTCCACCATCTTCTTGCTCATGCTGCTGACCAAGCAGGCCTGGCCTGACCCTTTGCAAGGCAGTTGCTGATCATGTGAGGGTTTTTTCCCTTGAGGTTGCACGTGGCAGTTTCCTCATGAGTCTTCTGGAAGAAGGCCTTGTGTGGCCCACAGTGTCCTGCCTAAAGGAGCTTTGTTAAATAAGTTGGCCCCCTCTTTTTTATGGCAATCTCTCAAATACCGGAATACTGCTATTGTGTCACACCTAGTTCTTCCATTCTTTAGATCAGCCAAACCCAAATCCTGCAACCATTCATATGTTTGAGCCTCCAGGCCTTTAATCATCTTAGTTGTTCTTCTTTGTACTTTTTTTTCAAAGTCTCAACATCTTTTATGTAATGTGATGACCAAAACTGGATGCAGTATTCCAGGTGTGGTCTTACTAAGGCTTTATAAAGCAGTACTAATACTTTACATGCTTTTGATTCTGTGCCTCTGAAATCCTACAACCAAGGATTGTATTAGCTTTTTTGGGCTGCTACCACACACTGTTGGCTCATAGTTAAGTGATTGTCCACTAGGACTCTAAGGTCCCTCTCACAATTACTGTTTTAAAGCCAGGTTTCACCTAATCTGTACTTGTACCTTTGGTTTTCCTGCCTAAGTGTAAAACTTTGGTTTTGTGGAGCACAGGGCAGCAAGGTTCTCAAAGTGCAGGGTAGTGAGGGCAGCTGCAGCTGGGACTTCATGCCATGCTTCTGGGCTAGGCTGGGCTTGATGGGCTTTGTGCGGCTGGGCTACAGATTCTAAGATTTCCAGCAGTTTCTTGCCATGCTGCTGGTCTAGGGTGGCTGTGGCTTCACACCACAGTGATTGGGTGGGATGGGCAGATGGAGCTTCCTGGTGCAAATGCAGCTTCATGCCACAATGGTGGGCTTCATGCTGTGATACTGGGGAGGGCTGAGGAGACTAGCTTTGCACTGCACTGCAGCTCAAAGGCTTTTTACAATACCAGGTCTATGACCTGCCAAGAAGCCCCTTAGGCACAGTGTGACAAACAGCTCTGGAGCTTCATGGTTTTGGGGGTTCCTTCCATCCCACAGGGCAATGTGCAAAGCAACCAATAGGGCACAGATGGAAATAGGCAGTAAAGAGGAGTTGAAGGGGAGGATATTCCTTGCCTTGGAAGAACCGACACTTAGGATTAGGAAGGACCAAGCCAGAAATGGTTTGGATTGGGACTGGGTAATGACCAGTTGAATTTGGTTAATGACATCAGTGAGGAATGCCAGGATTGAATAACAGAACTGAATAATAAAATAACAGAGTTGGATAAGTTGGATGAGGTCTTCTAGTCCAACCCCCTGCTCAAGCAAGAAATCCTACCCCATTTCAAAAAAATGGTTGTCCAATCTCTTATTTAAAACCTCCAGTGTTGGAGGACCCACTACTTCTGGAGGCAAATTGTTCCACTGAATAATTGTTCTAACTGTCATGAAATTTCTCCTTGATTATTTTCCATCCATAGCTTCTTGTTCTGCCTTCAAATTGCTTTCTCTGAGCAATGCAATCACATGTTTCATTTTATTACCTCATTGCTTAGTGATGGAAATTCCAGTCCAAATGCCATTGTTACTCATGGATTATCTGTATGTTAGTGTGCATATTCTTCTTTTTTAAAATATGATTTATAGTCATCTCTACTTTTTTATGGTATAAAAATCCTTAGGTTGCACATTTCTTTCTTTCTTTAAATGTGGAATGTGTTGTTTTTGTGTTCTTTTTCCAAAGAGGTCTTATCCATTGCACAAGTAATGCAGAGAATAAAAAGAACAGAATTGTTGTAGAAACTATCTAGTGCCTGAGCTTGTTTATTTCTTTACCTTTCCTCAGCTGGTGATCAAATGCCAAGCTGAAATTGTTTTATGCCTGCTATTTGTAAATACAGAATCTTTTTTTAACTGGAAAACACATATTACAAATGCTGTCATTTAATAAATGCTGAATGATGCCAAAGTTCTGTTAAATAATGCAAAACACACAGTGGAGTGCTATTTATCTCCATATCATTTTCTTAATGACATGATAAGGATTAAAATACTGCTTTGTCTTTAATATTTTGTTTAATGTAACAAAAGATTCAAAAACTACTTTTTCAGTATTTTCTTCCACTCACACAACTTGCTTTATTACCTAGAAAGAACTATAGAATTCCAGTTTTGAAAGTAGAGAATATACTTGCGCCAAGAGCTGAGGCAAACAACAGGGAAAATATAATTTTTAAAGATTTTATTGACAATCTGCAAGCATAGAAAATCACTAAATTCAAAGTGGACCTACCCATTCTTAAAGATTTCAAATGCAAATTTGTTTGATTTGCAAGCGATAATATTTAAGATCAAGTTACTGTGCTAGAAGTGGGTAAAGTGATCCCAGCTTTTGATTAGGAATTCAGATCCAAATTAGCTAGTCAGGTTATGTATCACACATCTTGCTGAATAAGACTCAATGGTGGTTTTTTTTTTTTTTTTTTGCAAAGACATGTCTTATTTTGCAGGTCTTTTGTAATTATTTGATCATATCAACAGATTTTGGGAATGGCCATTAAAATGGTAAGGCAAAATGGAACACAGTGGAACAGAGAGTTTAACTTCCTATTTTCTCTAACAATGAATATCCAGGAAAGGAACCCTGGGAAGTTCTAATATTGAATTGTTAGTTCAATAAATAACCACTCTAAAAAAGCAGCCTTTACTTTAGGATCAGTTGACTGTTTGATCAATTGCATGCCATTAACTTGTTATTGACTTCTAATGACTACATAGATAGATTTTCTCCATTAAGATCTGCCTCTAATCTAGTCTTTCAGGTCTTTCAATAGTGCATTTCCAGCATTAGAGCCTTCTCCAGAGGGCTGAGTCTTCACATAAGGTGTCTTAAGTAGGATAATTTAAGTCTGGTCATTTGTGTCTTAAATGAAGACTGTGGGTTGATTTATTTGATGATCCATTGCCTTGTTTTCTTGGCTGTATATGGTATTCTCAGGAATTTTCATCCACAGCAAATTTCAAAACTGTCATTATCTTCCTAGGTCATAATGTGGTGCCCTTGCATTTGGAATATCATATATAGTTCTGTTTACCATGTCTCAAAAAAAAAAAAGGATCTCTGACTGGAGAAAGTGCCAAAAAAGAAAACCAGAACAGCTGTTCTGTGATAGAAGATTACACACTGTTTTCCCCCCATTTAAGTTTATAAAGAAAAGATGTGGGGCATGGTAGAGGTGCATCAGATTATATATGAAACAGGAAAAAGATACATTTTTCTCCTTTTATAATAGTTGTAAAACGAAGAGGTTGTTCAGTGAAATGACCAGATTCGCTTAGAGGATGTCATGCCTACTTAAATTATGGATTTGATGACAGCAGCATTAAGAGCCTTGGTGGAGCAATGGGCTAATGCCTCCTTAAGTAACACCAGCTGCCTGCAATTAGTGCAGGTTCGAGTCCCACCAGGCTCAAGGTTGACTCAGCCTTCCATCCTTCCGAGGACCCAGATTTTTGCTGCTTGGAGGGGGCCGAAAGCCCTAATAAGCAGGCATATACATAGAATGAAGGCTATTGCTAAGCACATTGATTTGTGCTTTAGATTGTAAGTTGCCCTGAGTCTTTGGAGAAGGGCGGGATATAAATGGGATTTTAAAAAAAAGTAGCAGTGGTGACCAGTGTGGGTACGGAGTCATTAATGGCTGTTAGTCCTGAATTGTTGTCTTATTTCATTGACGTATTCATATTCAAGGTAATATGCCTCTAAGGTTGAATGGAAAGGTGTTGTTCCATCTCTGTCCTATGTTGAAGATTATCCATTGACATCCACTTAGCTTAGCCGGACTGAAACTGAATATTAACTGACTATAATCAGGCTGTGGTCTTGATAATATTTTCTAAAGACATGACTTTTATAGCTTAACATATTTCTGGCTCAGTTCATCACTACTTACAGTTTTATCCTCGGTGTCTTTTCTCTTTCCCCCTCTTATTGCTTTTATTATAATTTCTTTGTTCTCATTATTGTGAGCAACTCACAGTCACTGGGAATTGGGGGATAGGTAAATACTAATACTTTGTATTGTATTTCCATTTTGTCTTGGTGAACTGAAAATCTACGCTTTTCTTGCTTAACTCACAAAATGTAAATAATGAGCTGATAGTTATAATGAGCTGACATCAAGTTTGATTTATTTATTTTTTAAAAAGTTATAGTTTGCATGCAATTAAGGGCATGAAGTGTTCATAGCATAAGTGTCTGATCACAGTTATTAGTGTCATTCCTTATTCTGGTATTTGCTTCTCCCAGTGCTTCTTCTCCCTTTTTGTTACCAAAATTGTCAGCTGCTTTACTACTCCTTACCCTTCCATTTCTCAAGGGGCACTCACTGATGGCATGGAACCCATCTGTGCAATCATTCCAAGTCAGAACCCGACTTGATGGCCTACATCACATTAAAATTCATACAGCTCCAAAAGAAAAGAAGTGCAAGGGGTTGGATTCGTTTTGCCTAAGGACTGAACCAAGAATTATGGCTCTGGGATGTTGAGGTAACTCAGCGCCTCTTTGCCTAAATAGATCTTATCTTGCACAATATGTCACTTCAGTTCTCCCATGATTTATAAAGCCAGCCACAGTATTATGTTACCTCAGGAATGAATATCAATCATGTATATTTAAAGCAATAGCACTCATTCTGATTTATTCCATCATAGCCACATAACTGGGCAGGTTCTTCCTCTGTTTCTAGATGATGTAACTGCTTGCTCTTTGCTTTGACTCTGTAGTATTTCATAAGTTATTACAAGAAATATTTAATTGTGACATTTGCTAGAAAGAGGTCTCCACAAATTCTGTACATCTTCCTGTTTTAAATGGAGGGGTTATTCTGAACAAATGCATTTGCATGATAAAATGCAATTGGGATTACAGAAATGAATTTAGAGTGAATCAAAATAAGAAATATTTAGGATAAATACATTACAGATCCCTTTAAAATGTAGCACTAACATATCATCATGAAAATTCATTGGCTCTGGGCACAAGAGTCTAGGAAGGCAAGGAAGACAAATAACATCATGGGTATTATGATGTCATTGTGCAAATTATATGCATTATAAAATTTGTATTAGTCATGTCTTGATACACCCAATGCAACTAAAAGGGGTAGGCAACCTCGGTTCTTTTATGACTCGTGGACTTCAACTCCCAGAAATCCTGGCTAACCTTAATTTGGTTATACAGGTATTGACTTATAACCACAGCTGGGATCAGAAGTTTGGTTGCTAAGTGATATGGTAATTAAGCAAATCATCATGTAACCGGACCTGATATTATGACCACTTTTACCAAAGTTATCAATGAATTGTGTGGTTTTTTAAGAAGAGATTGCACAGCTATTGGTCTGAAAAGGTATAGAGTCTCCTACTTGAGCAGGGTTTGGACTAGAAGACCTCCAAGATCCCTTACAAGGTCCCTCTGTTATTCTGTTATTCTGATTCACATGGTCTTTAAGTGACTCCAGCTTCTCCAGTTGACTTTGCTTGTTGGAAGCATTTCACTAGTCCCTCATACTCTAGTCACCTTCTAGTTCAACTACTGCACAATAATTTTCGTAGGGCTAATCTTGAAGACCATCCACAATTTACACTTGGTCCTGAATGCAGAATAGTGGGTAGTTATGACCCAAGAGTGTGACACTATTATTTCATTAGCTGCATTAGCTTTCTGTTGGCAAAAATTGTACAAATTGTACCAATACAAGTCAAAGTGCTGGTTATCACATACATTATAAAGCACTACATGGCACAAAGGTGGGTTGTTTGTGGGACTGCCTCTTCCAATGGTATCTGCCCATTCACACTCTCCAATAGCAGACATGCCTATTCCATGGTGGTTCCTTTCTTCTGGAATGACCACTTGCCACTTCCAAGATACCGTTGGCCTTACCTTCCTTGTCTTCAATAAGGGAGTAAAAAAATGGCTTTTTTAGTGTTCATGCAGAGAGATTTGGAATCCCTATCTGGAAAGGGGTTGGGTGGGTACAAATATGGTACCCAATAGCCTATTGATTTTGTTTGAAATTATTTGTTTTATTTTGGACTTATTGCACACTGCATAGAAATACAATATTTCATTAGGCTGCCAGATAAATAAAACGAATGAATATGGATATGTGGTGCTAGAAATCTAGTGAGCAGTTATGACTGCAGAAATGAAATAGATAAATTTCAGTTCACATGGAGGAGAGAGCACAACCTGTGTAGGAGGAAAGATATCCAGGTATGGCTGAGAAGGCACTTGTTAAAGCCAGCAAATTGTTTCCACACTAAGAGAAGGGTTGACAAGTACCAAGTTAATTGTGAGAGGATCAGAGAGAAAAGATGCTGGCTTTTATGCCATCTTTTTGCTTCTGAATGCTTTGCCACTGACATATCTAGGACAAATGCAACACAGCCTTCTTTGTGTCTGTGTGTGCATTCCAGAAAACATATTTCTTCAATTTCATCTCAGCCATACACAGGGAGATATACTGCCTATAGAGCCTGATGCAGATTAAGACTGCCAAGAGTGGAGGATATCAGTATAAAAGAATTCAGTCGTGGTTCTTTATAGAGGATGCTTTGCAGACAAAAAGAACAGTGGCAAAGTACATTTTTCTGACCCAACCAGTGAGAGATTCAAGAAGAAGCTGAAACTGCTTTTCATACCATATATCTTAATTAAATACAGTGTACAATGTTCTCTGTCCCATATGAATTAAGCAACTGATTCAACTGTTTGACATTGTTTGTTATTGCTACTGTTGTTATTGGCAGGACGGAGAGTATACATTCTCCCTATCCTAAATGACCCAAACAAATGATCTTGGTAAATAAGGAATCGTTCATTCATTCATTCTTTAATCTTACAGCCACCTATCTCAGCCAGGGGACTCTAGGCAATTTAAACACTCTAAAACTATAAAACAGTTAAAACAATTAAAAACGATAAATATGTCCAAAGAAATTTAGCAAAAATCTGATAAATTTCTCAGTCCCATAATATAAGACTCTGATTCTAAAAGCAGTTGCAACCCAATTTACTATTACTGTCAATTTGAGAGAAGAAAAGACGTGAACTGGAAACACTACAAGATCTTTTGCACATGGTTGGAAAGAGAAGCCCCCCCCCAAAAAAAAGAATTTTAACATAAGCTCAGCAGAACAAGCTAGCTTCTGAGAAAGACACTAAAGTCTATCCAGTTCTTTTTCATCTATGGTTTGCATAATATGCAGAATGGAATAATCAACCAAGAAGCATTGTTAGTTTAATTTTACTGTGTATTTTTCCTGTCCTTCAGGTACTAATAGCTTCTGGGCAGCTCACTATAAAACTGATTAAAATAGAAAAAAAAACAATCACAATTAATTAAACTGGAGGAGGAAAATGGTGATTAAAAAATTCCATCAGCATACTTACAATTAAATTCAGAGTACATTTGAAGAGGCCAAAAATTGTTGGTACCCAAATGACATGGAGATTGCAGCTGTGAAGTTGTGGGGAGAGTATACCATTAGTGTGGCAACTAAGTGTTTTTACTAACTTTAATAATATAATAGGTACTATTTGTCTTATGACCCAAATCTGGGAACTACTATCCTATCTGGAAAAGTGAAGGACTGTGTTTCCATATATATCACAAGTAGTGGATATTAGAAGAATATAAGCTAAGTGTCAAGGATGAAACTTTGGCAGCTACGTGCTTTTGGCTTTCAACTTTCCTTTAGAATAAGGAGGTGTTACTTTCAAGTGGGTAAGATGGAGAAATGAAACTTCTATGAATCCGCTGAAGTCCATGAGAACCTGAATCCTTTTCAAGGACACCATAACAGGTGTGGATTTGAAGCAGACGTTTCCCATAAAAAAGTGAAATTGTTTATATAAACTATGTAAGATGTGATCAATAAACAGTAAGATTTTTGGAGATGGAATGAAGCTGGAGTTTTATCTGGATTCTTGAGCTGGATGTTGACACTAAGAGTAATTCTGAAGGGAAGGTATTGGGAGTGACTCATCTCTTGCCTTCATGTGAGAAAGACTCAGACAACAAGGTTTTCTTCAAAAGGGCTTAATCTGCAGATCTTATGGCCACACTTCTTAGACAGTCACATTGTGAACCACTAATGGCTTTAAAGGCTAACATCAGTACTTCAAGTTGTGTCCATAATATAAATACTTTTAAATTTTGTTCATAAAAGTGTTCAATTGATATCTTTTATATAAGCTTTAGACCTTGCACTGCTTAACAGCTTAAGTGTCACATTTTCTACTGATTGCAACATCCAGATACTGTTCAAGGATAGCCTTATGTAGACCACATTGAAGATAACCACCTGGATTAGGAAGAATTACAGCTGGTTCAAGACTCCAGTAAAGAATCAACAGCATAGTCATAAATCAGTCCACTTACTGTTATGCCTGGTTGTAAAGCTATAAATCAGTCTTCGGTTTTTCTTTAGATTTGTAAGGGGTTTAACGGTAGCAGTAGTCAAGGTTTCAGCAAGTTAACTGCATCCAAAATTAAGGTTCAAGGGGTGAGGCAAAACAGTCATACTGTAGTTGTCAGGGTCTGATCAGAGAGCAAAGAATGTATATAGACAGGTACAAAACACACAACTTCAAGGTAAAATTATAACCAAAGTTGATCTGGTGAGTAATCTGCCTTTTGAGGCAGTCTTAAATAACAAAATATTCTCTTTGAAGAAATAGTCTTCATTTTACTAGGATCCACTCCTATAAATTTTGGATCTCATCTTATGTTTGCATCTCATAGCTTACTGTTCCTATAGTTGTTTCAACCATCATAGATATCCACATAGAAACTCATACATGTCCCTCACTGCAAACTTGCCTTCCTCTGTTTTTGGTTTCCTTTTCTGCATATATCCCTGATTTAAATGAAGTGTTAGCATCATCTTACTAATATTAATTGTGAGCAATGAACTATTTTGACCTGAGTAATGATTAGTGAATCAGGTTTCCTAATTATAATAGAAAAGAGATTTATTCAAATAAAATGAATTAGAATGTTAGGAAAGGCCTTGGATACAGGGGACACAAAGTAAATTCCTAATGATCTACACCTAACTGCCAACTCATGGTCAGTGGATCATAAAGTGCTGAAAAGTTACTGCCATTGGACTTAGATCTCTAATGAAAGGAATTCAAAAGAACTGCAATGTTTTGGCAGCCCTGACATTGCTGGTTTTGGACAGATCTAGGAGCCTACTTGGAAGTTATTTATTTTCTTCAAAACTGGCTTCTCTGAATTAAAAATAAAATAAAATCTGCAAATGGCTTTACCAAATATATTCAATAAAAATTGATAAACCTGATGACAATTACTGGAGCTGGGAATTGTTGACCTCTCAATTTATACACACACACACACACAAACACACACAGACAAATATATATATATATATATTTGTATACATATATGTATATGTATATGTATATCTATATGTATATCTATATCTATCTATCTATCTATCTATCTATCTATCTATCTATCTATCTATACATACATACATACATACATACATACATACATACATATACATATATATTCTGGGTGAATGAATTTCCATGGTGAAGGGATAATTTGGATTAGTGTATATGGAAATATAATACCCTTCATGGATAATTGCCTTGTTGTGGCAAAGGGGCTTGTGTAATTCAATGAAGCTATGAGCTATGCTGTGCAGGGCCACCCAAGATGGATAGGTCATAGCAGAGAGTTCTGACAAAATGTGATCCATTGGAGAAGGAAATGGCAACCCACTCCAGTATCTTTGCCATGAAAACCCCATGGACAGTACCCAAAGGCAAAAAGATTGACCGGTTCTATGAAGCCCTACAGCACCTTATAGAACTAACACCAAAAAATGATGTCCTTATCATCATGGGGGTTTGGAATGCTAAAGTAGGAAGCCAAAAGATAACCAGAATAACAGGCAAGTTTGCCCTTGGAGTACAAAATGAAGCAGGGCACAGGCTGATAGAATTTTGTCAAGAGAATATGATGGTCATAGCAAACACTCTTTTACAACAACCTAAGAGATGGCTCTATACATGGACATCACCAGACAGTCAAAACCGAAATCAAATTGACTGTGTGCTCTGCTGCCAAACATGGAGTTTTTACAGTCAGTAAAAACAAGACCAGGAGCTGACTGTGGCTCAGACCATGAGCTTCTCATTGCAAAATTTAGGCTTAAACTGAAGAAAGTAGGGAAAAGCACTAGGCCACTCAGGTATGAACTAGATCACATCCCTGATGAATATATAGTAGAGGTGACAAATAGATTTAAGGAATTAGATCTGATAGACAGAGTGCCTGAAGAACTATGGACAGAGGTTTGCAACATTGTACAAGAGGTAAAAACTAAAACCATCCCAAAGAAAAAGAAATGCAAGAAAGCAAAATGGCTGTCTGAGGAAGCTTTGCAAATAGCTGAAGACAGGAGGGAAGCAAAAGGCAAGGGAGAAAAAAAAAAAGATACACCCAATTGAATGCAGAATTCCACAGAATAGCTAGAAGAGATAAGAATACCTTCTTAAATGAACAGTGCAAAGAAATAGAAGAAAACAATAGAATAGGGAGGACCAGAGATCTCTTCAAGAAAATTGGAGAGATGAAGGGAACGTTTCATGCAAAAATGGGCACAATAAAGAACCAAAATGGCAGGGACCTAACAGAGGGAGAAGATATTAAGAAGAGGTGGAAAAATTACACAGAAGAACTATACAAGAATGAGCTTAACGTCCCTGATAACCACGATGAGGTGGTCACTGACCTTGAGCCAGACATCCTAGAATGTGAAGTGAAGCGGGCCTTAGGACAGCTGAGCAACAACAAAGCTAGTGGAGGTGACAGTATTCCAGCTGAGCTATTCAAAATCTTAAAAGACGATGCAGTAAAAGTGCTACACTCAATTTGCAAGCAAATTTGGAAAACTCAACAGTGGCCACAGGATTGGAAAAGATCAGTTTACATTCTAATTCCAAAGAAAGGCAGTGCCAAAGAATGTTCAAACTATCGCACCATTGCACTCATTTCACATGCTAGTAAAGTTATGCTTAAAATACTACAAGCTAGACTTCAGCAGTATGTGGATCGAGAACTACCAGAAGTGCAGGCAGGATTTCGAAGAGGCAGAGGAACTAGAGATCAAATTGTCAACATACGCTGGATCATGGAGAAAGCTAGGGAGTTCCAGAAAAACATCTATTTCTGCTTCATTGACTATGCTAAAGCCTTTGATTGTGTGGATCACAACAAACTGTGGCAAGTTCTTAAAGAGATGGGAGTACCAGACCATCTTATTTGTCTCTTGAGAAACTTATATGCGGGTCAAGAAGCAACAGTGAGAACTGGACACGGAACCACTGATTGGTTCAAAATTGGGAAAGGAGTCCAGCAAGGCCGTATACTGTCATTCTGCCTGTTTAACGGATATGCAGAGCACATCATGAGAAAGACAGGGCTAGATGAATCAAAAATTGGACTTAAGATTGTCGGGAGAAATATCAACAACCTAAGATATGCAGATGATACCACTCTAATGGGAGAAGAGAAACTAAAGAGCCTCTTGTGGCGGGTGAAGAAGGAGAGTGCAAAAGTTCGGTTGAAACTTAACATTAAGAAAACCAAGATCATGGCATCCAGCCCTCTCAATTCCTGGCAAATAGATGGGGATGAAATGGAGGTAGTGACAGATTTTATTTTCCTGAGCTCTGCAGACGGGGACTGCAGCCAAGAAATTAAAAGACGCTTGCTCCTGGGGAGGAAAGCCATGGCAAATCTAGACAGCACACTGAAAAGCAGAGACATCACCCTGTCAACAAAAGTGCACATAGTCAAGGCTATGGTCTTCCCAGTTGCAATGTATGGCTGTGAAAGTTGGACCATAAGAAAGGCTGAGCACCAAAGAATTGAGGCCTTTGAACTATGGTGCTGGAGAAGACTGCTGCGAGTCCCCTGGACTGCAAGGCGATCAAACCGGTCAGTCCTAGAGGAGATCAACCCTGACTGCTCTTTAGAAGGCCAGATCCTGAAGTTGAAACTCAAATACTTTGGCCACCTAATGAGAAGGAATGACTCATTGGAGAAGAGCCTAATGCCGGGAAAGGTTGAGGGCAAAAGAAGAATGGGATGACAGAGAATGAGGTGGCTGGATGGAGTCACTGAAGCAGTAGGCATGAGCCTAAATGGACTCCAGGACAGGAAGGCCTGGAGGAACGTTGTCCATGGGGTTGCAATGGGTCGGACATGACTTCGCAACTAACAACAACATATGGAAATATAAAAAAGCAGTACTATTGTTGATGTCTACTATGCCTACCCAATCAAGGAGAAGATGTGAGCAAAATGAAAAAAAAGAATCATGAAGTAATAAAGATGGAGGACTATAATTATTGTGATATGAATAACGGCCCCCATTCTAATAATATTCCAGACCTCTTTAAAAAAAACTGGAAGTTTTTCCAGGTCTTGGTTTTATCCCCTTGTGAGTTTTGTTGTAGACCAGATTTTCAATGTTGTTTTCTTACCTGTTTTCCAGAATTATTGCTAGTTTATTTTTCTATTGTATTTATTATTTTGTTACATTGTAAGCTTCCTGGAATCATTTGGAATCAGGTGGCATTTAAATAGAATACAGTGGATTGAATTAAATTAAATTAAATTGGTGGAAATAACATTGAATATGGCCTTTCTAGGAAATCCATTACCATCTGCTTCAAAGAATAGAAGAAGACATAGCTCTTACTGATTTGATACTGACCCATAAGGAGAAATATAGGAAAGGAAATAGAAATAACTTAGACTATGTAATGTTGAACTTCTTTAAGGAAACAAAAGCTAAGTGCAATATATATATTAGACATTTAAAAATGCATTTTAATAACCTCTAAGCAATAATATAAAATATGGCAGGAAAAGTTAAAGGAAAAAAGGAACCTAGGAAGTGTCTGGGTTCCTAAAAGTAACAAATACTAAAAGATGAGTGCAAACAAAGAATTCTAGTGAGGAAAAAAGTAGAAGACAATTCAAAATGTTAGTTTGCACAAAAAATTCTATAAATAAGAAAGGATATATAGAGAGGGATGGGTAAAGGGCAGAAAAGATATAGGTAACCTGGAATTGTTGAGATGTTATCAGAAAAGTTTAAAACTTGATGCTATCTGAAGTTAGAGAAGAATATCATAGACAGCAACAATGGCTTTTTAAAAGATGTATTTAAAAAGACAAGAAAAGAATATCAGTTATTCAATGAAAGCAACAAAATACCAATTGCTACAAAGGAGTACCGATATTGAACTTGTGTTGGTTTCTTCTTCTCCAGTAAAAGAGTCAAGCCATTTAATGTAAGGCATTAATCAGCATATTCAAATCATTTAAAATAGTGTCTATTAAGTAAAATCATATCTCTTCCATTTCCAAATCCTGCCCATAACTTAATAAAGTTCAAATAATAGAAGCGAATGGCTCTCTAAATGTTAATGACAACACCCAACATCTTTAATCATTGATAACTAGGAATTTGGAGAATTGTAGTTCCAACAAACCTGGAGGATCCCAGCTTAAGGAAGGGTAAGCCATAATGCCCTGCCAAATATTAGGATCGCTATAAGCTCATAAGATTAATTTAGATGATAAGTATGAAATATTTTTTGTAATAACTCCAGAGTATAAAATTCCCTTCTTATTGAGCTGGGCATGGTCTTCCAATAGCGTTAAAAAGCTATTAATTTATTTGGCTTCCTGAAAGTCTTTTAATGTAACCAGTATAAATTATTCAGCAATTTTTAAACTACTTTAGGCTTGTACCTTACTTATTGGAATCCCAACAGCTGCTTTATTAATATTTGAGTTATGTCATTTACATTTTTGCTTTTATGCTATTTTTTTCTTAATAAACTTAACGTTTTATTATTTAGTGAGCCACTTTGCTGGGGCTATGTCATAAAAGGAGGGCTATAAATATATGAAATATTTTATCTGTTTTATGTAGAATCTAAAAGAACTGCTCAGAATTTAGGCAATGGGGCTGTGTATTATCAGCAGTGCCAAGTGCAGTAATGGCATTATAGCATTTTAGACTATTCAGATGAGTTCTTAGTGCTTTTTACACAACGATTGAGACCATCCTGTCATACAGCATCACAGTCTGGTTTGGAAGCATCACTGCTTCAGATAGGAAGGCGGTGCAGAGAGTGGTGAGGATGGCCAAAAAGATTATTGGCAGTTCCCTCCATCCAGGACATGGCACAGAAGATTGCTTGAGCAGGGTCCATAAGATTATCTGGGACACTACTCATCCTCTTCACAACCTGTTTTCCTTGTAACCTTCTGGGAGGAGGCTTCGTGGTATCTGAACATCCAGGTTCAGCCATAGTTATCATTCCATACAGCATTAACCTTATGAACTCTCAAGCTTCCTCCTTCCGTTATATATTCACAATGGACAGTGTTTAATATTTATTTGTTATGTATATGTAGGGGTGTGGGTGTTGTATATAGTATGGTTAGGTGTGTATCATTTATATGTTCCACTTTGAGAGTGGGCAACTAAATTTCATTTTTGATGTGTGCCATTGTGCCCACAGTAAAAAAATGAAAATAAAGGTTATCTTATCTTATCTTATCTTATCTTATCTTATCTTATCTTATCTTATCTTATCTTATCTTATCTTATCTTATCTTATCTTATCTTATCTTATCTTATCCTATCTATCTATCTATCTATCTATCTATCTATCTATCTATCTATCTATCTTCAATAATGTTGTTTCCATACTCATCCTTTTATTTGGAATTGCCCTTCTTGGTTCACTCAGTTATTTTTATAGGGAAACTAAACAATATTCTTGGTAAATGGTTACATTCTAAAGTTTTCTGTATTTCTCATCTGTTTTCACATAGAGTTTCAGACAATTATTATTGTAAGGAAACACAACCACACTCATCAACACAACAAAGTCAGTCGATATGACTTTAAAGGACACAGTTTCTTTAAGATGAAAGTTTTCAATTTCTGGTTAGTCAATGTTATTTTTTCTGTGTACAAGACTGCTGGAATTAATACTGAATTGCACCTTAATTGCTTCCTATTTCATCTGTGACTGTCACCCATGAAGAAAAGGGCATCAAATGTGACATTGTAATCGTGATTCAGGCACCAAGCACCTGGTTCACAATCATGTGATCAAGGAGAGAGGCAACCTAGAACGAAGGAGAAATTTCCTGGCAGTTAGAACAATTAGTGGAATGACTTCCCTCCAGAAGTTGTGGGTGCTCCATCACTGGAAGATTTTAAGAAGAGACTGGACAACCATTTGTCTGAAATGCTATAGGGTTTCCTTCCTGAGCAGCGGGTTGGACTAGAAGACCTCCAATGTCCCTTCCAACTCTGTTATTCTGATTGCAGGGACACTGCAATAGTAGTGCATATGAGAACTAGTTGTAACAACCACTAGTTCAGCATTGTTGTAAGCTTGAACTTTGCTGAATGAGTGGTCATTAAACAAAGACTATCTATACATTACAGAATTTACTATTCTACAGACATCCTGACCATACTCAGCTTACTTCCTATGTTAAGACCTTGGAAGAAGTCTCATAGATGTGGCTAGGCTAGATAAGAATCTTTATTACAAACCAGAATGAAACCACATGAAAGAATTGAATGCTCATTGTCAGCATAAGGATGAAAACTCTCTCTTATACTCAGTGGTTAAAATCCATTGCTTTTTCTTCTTGCTCTTCTCATAGTTCAGGAGATGCTTGCTGAATCTAAAGCTGAATGTTTCTTGAATATTTACATAATTGCCTTTTGTGAAACCCCCTGACTCTCACCTTAATGCTCATTCATACAGGAGTTGAATCCAGATTGATTAGAGGAAACAGGATTGTTCCCATAATGTTTAATATTTATTAACATTTATGTGTTAATATTTATTAACTTCAGTATTAACTTTTGAACATTAATGTGCATTAACATTAACATGATATTTATGATTTTCTGAAGTGGCTTTGAGATTCCATCAAATTCTTCTTCTGAATCCATTATCTTAAAACTGCTCTTTCAATTCATAACACCGAGCAGATACATGGTCATCTTAGCATCTTACAATAATGCACTTTTACCTCTAGGTTTTATATATTCTTATTGTATTGTTTTACATTTTATAATTTCATAGTGTATTTTTGATGTTTAAACTAACCATCCTCAGTATGAGCATAAAGTAATGACTGCATTTCAAATGCAGAAATACAAATGCAGTCAGACTGTCTTTTACATTTCTAAATCAGTTAAATCTTTGCTTCTTAAAACATGAGACTACCTTGAGGCAGTTTGAACCTCTTTAAAAATAACTTTTGAGATTGTCCCCACCTTATGACTTGAGATATATGGCTAGAGAAGAGAACTCCTTCTCTGTGGTGGTATCTAAATCATGACATATCTCCTTAAAGTAAAAAAATAATAATACCAGCTTCCATGTCATATGAATACAGAATCTAATAGAAATCTAATACATACATGCAGAGTCTGCTAATCTGAACCTTCCAGCTGAATTTTGCTGCTTGTTTCTAGGATATATGTTTCTTATCCTTGGGAATCAGTGTAGTGTTTTTGATTTGTTGTGTACTAGTCTTATGCCTTTTTTAGGGTTGTTATTTTAGAGTTGTTAATGTTTTGTTAAATACTCATCACCTTGAAACCTGTGCAAAAGGTAAAATGGCAATGTTAAAGCAGAAAGGAAAGACTAAACAAACTTTCAGCCTGATTGGCATACCTAGTAAGAATAAATTAGATATGCTTAACCACGAGAAAAAATGGCTGGGGGCAGAGATAATTGCATAATTTAAGAATCAGAAGCAGGACCAGATGGATAGTCAGATCACATTTGTTGCCATCCCAACCACAAGAGATGGAATGATGGTTTTAAGTTCCAAGAAGGCATTTAATATTAGGGGAAACATCCCAAAATGTACGAGCAGTTTATCTATTTTTTATTTTATTTTATTTTATTATTTTATTTATTTCATTTTTTTAAAAAACACTTACATAGCCACCTGTTTCATGGAAAAATTCTAGGCAACTCACAACCAGCAATAAAAACAAGGTTAAAAACAAAACAACTCTTCTCCTCAGGTGCCAAGAGAATGATAAGTTCCTCTTTCTCCAGATACATATATTTCAGAAGTTGGGTAGGCATCTGTTGCAGATGCTTTAGTTTGGATTCCTGAGCTAAGTGGAGAGTTGGTTTTAGTGGCCCCAACAGCCCTCTGACTGTATAATTCTGTAAAACCAAAAAATCAAGCTTTCTATTACATTCTTTATTCATACAGACTTGGATGCTGGTATTGTTTTTTTTTTTAATTTCAAGGCGATAAGCTTAATGTTCTCCCTCTTCTCTTTTTATTTACCAGTTGCAAGTTCTATAAATGGAGGATTTGTACATCTTGGTTCAAACACTAGACTGATGAAAATATAATGTATATCTGATTGAGGGGCTATTACACAACCTTGAATTCAGCAGATGAATACTGTATTATTTTCTTCTTGTAATTACTAAAATGAATTTAACTTTTAATGGCACATTATAGATTAGATTTCTGTAAATCTGCCTTTTCTTTTCTTTGTAAAAAAAACCCCCAGCTTTCTTTTGAGGTGTTTTTTCTCCATTTCCCCTTTTTCTTTATTGCACTTTTCTTTTTCTTTCATTTCTCCTTAATTTATTTCTGAAGTATGTGAAAATATACATCAATGTAGGAAAAACCCCATTTTGTTATTTGCTTTTCAAATTAAAAAACATGTCTATGGGTTTTATGAGGAAATTTAGTCCAAAAACTAAAATACTAACTAGGGATCTGATAACTTTCCCAGTAGGATGTCATGTAGTTTGGAGTTGTAGTTATTTAGCATATTTTCTAAAAGGCTGGTTCTCTTTAAAAAAAATTCCTTGGGTGAGTTGGTGAGCAAACTCAAAAATAATTCATAATGTCCAGAACCATACAGCAGCCCAAAGCCAGACCCTAATAACAGGCTCAATAATACAGCTTGCTTACATCAAAGTTAATTTTCATAGGGTCCAGAAATTCAAATATTCGATTCCTTGCAAGACCTCCTGATAGGCCTTTGTCAGTTCTGACGAGTGCCACTTCTAGCATTTCAACCAAAGAAGCAGATTACATTAAGAAAAATGATCAGCTATTTGATAACATACAGAACACTATACAGCACAATGTCAAGGACCTTTCTTCACTTTCTAAATAGGTGTTGTTATTGTTGTTTCTAATAAACTTTTTGCTTTTTCTTGTATAGATTATAGATGAAGAAGAAACACAGTTCATGAGTAATTGTCCTGTGGCTGTGACAGAGAGTACACCAAGGAGGAGGACTCGCATTCAGGTGTTTTGGACAGCTCCTTCTTTGGGCACAGGCTGTGTAATTTTGAAGTAAGTATGTTTTAAATGTATAATTGAAAGCATAGCTTACTGCATGTACTGTACTATATGACCTTGCACTCATCTTTAGCCTGACCTTAGCTGTACTATGAGATCCTCAGAAACAGCCATTCACAAGGTCTAATGCTCTGAATGCCTGTAAACACTGGGGGAAAAATGAAGGATTTTTATGCAGGCAGTTTGCACTGCTTTGAAACCAGATCAGGACCTCTGTAATTTTACAAAAAAAAAATCAAGAATGGAATTGATTTAGTTTTGACTCAACAGATACAGTATGTGTCTGAAATTAGTATTTTACTTTAAATGCTTGCAGGCCTACGGAATATAGAGTGGTCCACTTCTCTGTTGGCAGCTAGTTGACATTTCAGAAAATGCCTGGCTGCAGGGGCATTTATAGGGCTGGTCAAAATCTGCATGATGGCAAATCCAGTGTTACAATCCAAATCTTAGTAAATCATGTGAAGTGGTTCAAGTTTGATATTGGGCTTGTACTCACATAAAGACGTATTACAAACACATATCCTGTGTGATACAATTTGTGCATGGTCCATATGTTTCCATGCTAATTATCTATAATCTTATGATGAACATACTATATATAGGGCTTTTTGCTACCTCTTATTGAACAAAAGACTGCATTGGAATGAAGAAATTCTGCATATATATTTTTTGCATATAGGCGTCTGCAGAAACATACACAGTTGGCTATTCTGCATGCATTTACCTGCCTAAAACAGAAAGTGGGGGGGGAAGAGAGGGACAATATTGTTGACAATATAATATTTATTTATATATTGCCTTATCTGAAGTTTCTGGGCAGATAGCAATATAATAAAGACAATCCATCATAAAAATCCATATTATTTGTGAAAAGCCCAAAAATAATACATATACGTAATACAACAAACAGGCAGCCAATATCCTAAATCCCAGAGGCCCAGGAGAACTGAATATTTGACTCATTTCTGAAAGTTAGCAAAGAAATGACCAATTTGAGATTAGGGAGCACGTCATTTGATAGCTTCAGGGTCACAACAGAGAAAGGTTGCCTCTGAATTTCTTCCCCATAACCTCATGTATGCCTATGGAGATTCTCAGTCATCCAAGTCATGGTTGTCCCAACGGTGCTTTTTCAAAAGGTAACTGAACTTTGTTCTTTTTTCCTTGAAGACACTTTGCTTTTCATCCAAGAAGCTTCTTGGCTAATCCAATCCTTGGTTGTATAAGCAGAGGCATAGAATCAAAATCACGTGAAGTATTAGTACCGCTTTATAAAGCCTTAGTAAGGCCACACCTGGAATACTGCATACACATAACAATAAAGATGTGGAGACTTTGGAAAAAGTGCATAGAAGAGCAATTAATATGATTAAGGGCCTGGGGACAAAAACACATGAAGAAGGATTTCAAGAATTGGGTGTGGGCAGTCTAGAGAAAAGAAAGACTAGGGGTGACATGACAGCAGTATTCCAGTATTTGAGGAAATGCCACAAAGAAGAGGGCTCAACTTATTTTCTAAAGAACCAGAAGGCAACACAAGAAACAATAGATGGAAATTAATCAAGGTCAACCTGGAAGTAAGGGGAAGCTTCCTAACAGTGAGAACAAGTAACCAGTGGAACAGCTTGCCTTCAGAAGTTGTAGGTGCTTCATCACTGGAGTTTTTAAGAAAAGATTGGAAAGCCACTTGTCTGAAATGGTATAGGGTCTCCTGCTTGAGCATGGGATTGGACTAGAAGACCTCCAGTTGCTTTTTGAAAAAGCACCTTTGGGATAATCTCATACAGCTTGGAAACACAAAGTAGATCCCTCTAAAAGATAGAGCAGGGTGGTTAGATTTTATTCTGTGCAGATTTTCTCAATAAAAATGTTCAGGTTTATATTAAATAAGTAAGAGTAATATAAAATTTAACGCCGAACTACAGCATATACTTCATTCCATGCCTCATCCCATTTTTTTAATAAACCCATTTCTAAATCTTGAATTTTTCTTATTAATCAGCAAAGGTACAGTAAGACTTAAAAGAGGTAACAAATTAAGTATTTACATCTCCATTTCCATTTAAGCAATTTCCTCATAATCCCTGTCTTCAAATAATCAAAGTTAACAGTTAAAAAAATGATCTTGCAAATTAATCCATTATATCCATTTAAATATGACCAACATAACTATCATAATCAAATCCCAATAAAAATTACAATAAAAGAGAACAAATCATTGTTTTAACCATAATCAAACAAATCAATTCTGTATTTTTTCTAGTTTCTACAAGTGATCTTTAAGTCACATAAATAAAGTTCTAATATTTGCTTTCTCATAGTCTTTTTGTCTCGTCTCTCAAAATTCTTGTCATCTTCATTAATATATATATATTAATATATATATATTCGAATCTCAGATAAAGGGTATGACTAACTGATGAGAACATAAATAGTTCGAAATGATCATCTTAGCCTCCCAAATTCTTTATTAGCAATTTGAATAATTTGCACAAATAATGAGCTGTCATAAGTTGACTAGTTCCTGTGGATAAGCCCTGAGCTGGGCCAAAACAGGAATGAAAGAGTTAATTAGCAAGGTCCATTCAAAAAACCTTGACAAATACATATATATATATATATATATATATATATATATATATATATATATATATATATATATATATATATATATATATATATATATTCCACATCATCCCTTTGGTTTATTATTTATATATTTTTTATATTTTTTTAAAGTCATAATCCAATTCCATTTGTAAATCCAATATTTCCCTCTCTGTTGGAGCCAACCATTTCCTTTAAATAGCCATCTGGTACCCTCCAATGTCCAAACTTCAGTCTTGTTATCAAGTAGTAATGTAAGCATGGATATTTTTTTTTCCTCACGAAACGGGATCCTTTTAATTAACTTCAAAGTCTTTCTTTAATTCAAATTCATCTGGATCCTTAATCCATTAAAAAAAACTTTCTAAAATCAACAACTCTTTTTCTCTATATTGCAAAAAAAAAATCTTAAATTGCAGCATCCATTGAACAACTGTTAATCTACTATAGTGTTTGTCTCCTGTTTATAAGTGGTCAGTTGCCTTTGCGTGAGAGTTCTGCTTTACTGCAAGTCATTGAGAAATATTTAAATATGAGAACATTAATTGTATGTCTGTTAGATTACAGAAACTGATAATTTGAAGATATTTGAATAATTGAATGTTTTGCATGAGTGTAAACATTAAGGTTGGTGGCCAAATGTGATAAAAATGGTATATGATGGAAGTAAATCATACATGAGAAAAATGGAATAGTTACAGAAAAGTTTCACAGTGAATAGGGAGCAAGACAAGTATTTTTGCAGAGTTCCCTGGGTTGTTTAATGTACTTGTGATAAATGTAGAAGGAGGAGTTTTATTAATATTATAGGTGTGTTGGTTAGGAGCATGGACCAGCATGTTCTTTGGTGTGTATATGATGTCATATTGCTGGCTCAAGAATTTGAATGAGAATGGCAAAGAATGCTAAAATAGACTGAATAGTGCAGTGAGGAATATGGATCTGAAAATTAATGTGTCAGAGACCAAGATAGTTGTGTTTAGTTTGGAAAATAGAATGAATGATCATACATTATGCATAAATGGCAAAAAACCAGAGCAATGTATCACTTTATGAACCTAGGTAGAATATTTACTGAAAATGGGAAAGCGGGTAGACAAAATTTAAGGTGGAAAGTTAGTGTGTAGTTTCTTGAAAGAAGTAAAAATGACTCTGTATAAATGTCTATGGAGATTCTCAGTCATTCAGGTCATGGTTGTCCCAAAGGTGCTTTTTCAAGAGCAACTGGACTTTCTTGTTTTTTTTTTTTTGAAGATGTTTCACTTCAGCTCTCAGCTGAAGAAGCTTCTTGGATGAGAAGTGAAACTTCTTCAAAGAAAAACAAGAAAGTCCAGTTGCCTCTTGAAAAAGCACCTTTGGAATGATTCTGTAGAAGTGCATGCTTCTAATGTCTTAGCATATGTAAGTGAGAGTTGGCTTGTTCAGTAGAAACCAACGCAAAGTTAAGTTGAATATGGTGGGAAAGAGGTACTTAAGAAGAATATCTGGTAAAAGTAGAAGAGATAGGAACAAGAATGAATGGCTACTGAATGAAAACAAAAGCAAATTATGAGAATGAAAGAAATATGGACCGTTGGTTTGGCCATATAGACAGAATGAGCAAGGACTCATCTACTTCATAGTCTGCCAAACTGGGAGAAAAACACATGTAGGCTTCACTGAGTTCTCAGAAGAAAGTGGACTGTAAATGCGAGCATGAATAAATGCATAAAATGCTTGATCTGAGGAAAGTATCTTGTGGTTCTAAGACAGGGGTGTCAAACTCAATTTCATTGAGGGCCGTATCAGCATTGCAGTTGCCCTCAGGGGGCTGGGTGGGTGTGGCCTGGGTGGGCGTGGCCTACTGGGTGGGCATGGCTAGAGTGCATATGGCCTACTGGGTGGGCGTGGCCAGCTCTACATCATTCGCATCAAGGGTGCCTATGGGGGCCTGGGCAGGAGTGGGACAGATCTGGGGGTCTCTGGCAGAAGGAGGGTCTCTGGGCCAGGGCCAAGGCAGTGGGGGCCATTCCCTCACTGTTTCCAGGATGGCTTCGCGGGCCATATGAAACCACTTCGCGGGCCAGATCTGGCCCCCGGGCCTTGTGTTTGACATGTCTGTTCTAAGACGTTGGTTGCTTCATGTCCATAGAACTGCTGAGCTTTCCTAAAGTTTCAGTTGCAACCATGTTTGAGGATTCCATCCTTAAATGCTTTGGTTACAATGTTAATCCTTCAGATAGCCCAGGATTATAAATGAAGAAACATGGAATTCCTTCTAAACATTAAATTTCTTGTGGAGCTGGCTATAAGGATCTTACGCATATCTTTGCCTGTTGTAACAAATAAAGCCTATCAACTGTAAAAATTACCATCATTGCAACTTTTTTAGAGATTAAAATATAAGGTAACATTATGATATGGTGCGTGGGTAGCCTAGTACATAGCAATTATTACTTTTCTTTTGACACAGATTTAACATCATGCATGTTTTTCCTTCTGTTGTGTAAAGCTGTGAACACAACAAAATTACTGGGTTTAGAGTAAGCCCTTTTCCCCTATTGCAGTTGCCATTTTACACCTCCATAAATGCTTACAAATTCTGGACCCTGTTATTCTCATCTTTTGTGGCAAACATGAAAATGCTAATGATATTATGAAAAGCAAAGCAATCTTTAAAAAACAACCCTTACTGTGAAAATAGTTAATTATTGGCAAAAGTCATAAGTCTTATGGTTATATTACTAAGTTCAACTATATTACTAAGTTCAGTATCAAAGTTTTTACTCCTCTGAATATTGAGGAAGTGACATGAAATTAAATAGTATTGCATTTCCTTCCTGGTTGTGGGCTTAGATGCTGGGTTAGATAGGGCTGAACTCTAATCTGTATACATATTCAGAGATATTTTATTTGCATCCATTACTCTTTGAGTCCTTGTCAGTATGAAGTATAGAGGTCTTTGAAACATATTACTTTCCGAGTGTTTCAAAGTACCCATTTCCTGTCCTCTTTTGATCAATATACAGTATGTTTTGGAAAGATTCATTCATTCATTCATTTTCTACAGCCACTCAATTCAACCAAGTGCCTCTGAGCAACTTCTAGTTCTAAAATTATATAACAATTAAAACAATTGTAAAAACATCAAAACAATAAAAACATCCACAAAATAAATAAGTACAAGCAGCAGATGTGGTGATTAATCAACTAATAGTAAAGCCAAGAAATGGATCCCATAGCACATTCTGAACCCTAGGCCTGGGTACATAACCAAGTTTTTAAAGCTTTGCAAAAAGCCAGCAGGGTTGTGAACATCCTAATTTCTGAGGAGAGAATGTTCCTAAGGCAGGGGCTACAGCAGAAAAAGCCCAGTTGATACACTTTGGCTGATGGGATCTGCAGGATGCCCAGTCTATCGGATTGAATTGGATGAGGAGAAACTTAGAAAAAGACCCGGTCCCATGCCATTTAGGGGTTTAAAGGTGATTAGCACCTTAAATTGCACACAGAAACACACTGGCAACCAGTGCAGTTCATAGAATAGTACATGGATCATGTACCAAGCACCATTTATTACCCTTGCAGCTAAATTTTTGAATGTTCTTCAAGAGCAGCCCCATGTAGACCACATTACAGTAATCTAAGCAGGAGGTTACAAGGGCATGGGTGACAGTGAGCAGTGTCTACTAGATCAGAAATGGACTCAATGGGTGTATTACCTAAAGGTAGGCAAAAGCTCCCTTAGCTACAGTTGCCAACTGCTCTTCAAGCAGGAGCTATGAGACTAGGACAGGGCTTTTCAACCAGTGGTACGGGTACCACCCGTGGTACATTGGCACCTGGCAGGTGGTATGCAACCATCTTAGAAAAGTAGTAGTGGGGGAGGGGAATGAGCTGAACCGGTGGCAGCACCACACAAGCCTGAGCAAGAGATGGCTGGAGCTGCAGGACTGTCAGGGCTCAGCAGAAGCGCCAGGATCAGCACTTCTTCGGGGTTGTCAGGGCTCAGCGGAAGCGCCAGGATCAGCACCAGGCTCCAGCTGGAGCTCAGTGCTGATCCTGGTGTTTCTGAGCCCAGAAGAAGCGCCGATCAGCTGGAATGTTACAGCATCTCCAGGGTCTTGTAATTTACATTCAGATGTTTGGCAACTGATTCATATTTATGATGGTCACAGTGTCACAAGGTCATGTGAAGTGACCAAAACCTGCTGCAACCACCCAGCAGATGGGGGGGGGAATAAAAACCAAACACCCTCCCACCCCACCCCCACTGCCAATCCTCAACAGAAATGCTCACAACAAAGAAAACCTCGGAGAGGAGGAAGAACATCACCGGGTGGGCAAGCAGGTGTCTTGCTCAGCTGTGGCTTGGGGGGCACTTTTTTCAGTGCCATTGTAACTTCAAACAGTCACTAAGCAAACTGTTGTAAGTCGAGGACTACCTGTACTTCATCTCTTTTTTCCTTTTTTTGTCATCAAGTTTTTGACACCTTGCTAGGTGACTGGTGGTACTTGGATGTTGCCATATCCTAAAAGTGGTACAATGGGTGAAAAGGTTGAAAAGCCCTGATCTAGGACAGAGCCCCCTTTATGAATTGTGGACTTCAACTCCCAGAATTCTTGAACCAGCATGGCTGGCTCAGGAATTCTGGGAGTTGAAGTCCACACCATGTCATAAAAGGGCCATAGTTCCCCATGCCTGGACTAGGAGGACCTCCAGGTCTGTCTGAGGTAGTGCCACCCCATCCAGAAGTAGAGGTGGAAGAATCTTGTCTTTCAAATGTCCAAATACCCATAGTCACTCTGTCTTACTAGGGTTGAATCGGAGCCCTTTTTGCCTTATCCAGACCAAACTGCCTCCAAACACTGTGATAGGACATCCATCACTCAAGAGGCATGGACTACTAATATAAAGCTGGGTATCATCCTCATCTTGATGATATCTTACCCCAAACCAATGGATCATGTTGATGTTAAACAGGAGAGGTTTAAACATCACTAGAGGACATTCATGAATGTGATCAATGCTGCTTCAATCCCAAACCCTAGCTTGAACCCTGACTGAAAGGAGTCTAGATAAAATGAAGAAAACCTCTACAGTGATGGGAAAGAAATAAACCACACATTTCTTAAGAATAAATAAAGATGCACCCATCCTGAAAGAATAAGCATAGGGCTTCTTGAGATCAAATTCTGGCTCATGAGTAGTTGGGACACAGTCATGATTTTATAATCAGTATAACTCTTTGATAAGCATCAATCCATTTTGTAGGATTAGGTAACTCAGAGATAGCATACTTCAACCAAGAATTCAGCACTTTGATGAGGGCATCTAAAGTTTCTAACTATTATAATAAGACACTGGTAGGTCAGGTTGTCAGCTATTGGCCTCTCTCTATTAACACAGTATTACACAAAATTTGTCCCAGCAAACTGGTTCTTTTCCAGCTTATAGTTTTCTTCTATATATATATATATATATATATATATATATATATATATATATATATATATATATATATATATATATATATATGTATATATATGTATATATATATATATATATATATATATTATATATATTTTGGCTTGCTAACAAAGAATAAAGGGAGACCGATATGATCATTTCAAACTTATTTCTTCTCATCAGTCAGCCATACCCTTCTGAGATTCGAATCTGGGCCGACTGCATCTTAAGCAGTTGTTTTAACCCTTAGGCCACAGGCTCTCTCTCTCTCTCTTTGTTAGCTGAGAAGCAAGGGAGATATGTGATATCTCAAGAGGTAAAAACAACTGCCTAATGTGCAATCAGCCCAGGTTCGAATCTCAGAAGGGTATGGCTGACTGATGAAAACTAATAAGTTAGAAATGCATTTCAGTCTCCCTTAATTCTTTGTTAGTAATTTACACAAATATATGAGCTGTCCGGTGTGACTACTGCCTGTTCGATGGCCTTCAAGATAGGCTGAAAACAGGAAATAAAGATTTGCCCCATGTTTGGGGCCTAGCAAGGTAATCTAAATAGTTAACATTTGACACATATCTCCCCTTGCAGAAGCTAACAAAGCGAGAGAGATCCTGTGGCTCAAGAGGTAAAAACAACTGCCTAATGTGCAATCAGGCCAGGTTCGAATCTCAGAAGGTTATGGCTGACTGATGAAAACTAATAAGTTAGAAATGCATTTCAGTCTCCCTTAATTCTTTGTTAGTAATTTACACACACACACACACACATACAGATATATATATATATATATATATATATATATATATATATATATATATATATATATATATATATATATATATTGAAAGCACTTGAGATTTCAATTTCATCCAATCTGATGTTTGTATAGCATGATCTTTTAAATTATTATACATTTATTTCCTGATTAATTTCCATTTCCCATTATATAGGAAATCTGTATTGTGTTTGTTGAGTTGCTTCCAATAATGTATTCTTCTAAAATGTCAAATTATATTTGGCACAATATAATTTGGAAGACTGGTCTTGATAGAAATTGTGCACATGTAAGACTGGAAAAGGACATATTTCATTCTTTTTTAAAGGCAAAGTACAGAAATTGCTTCTTTCAGCATAAGTACTCCTTTTCTGGTTTATTCATATGTCTCTTTTTGGATGTGATGGTTGAAAAACTTGAAAAGGACATAAAATCTGCCAAATTAGAGATTTGGCAGATTCAGAACATCATTTACATGCATTTTAAAAGTCACAATCCTTTGGGAAATTGTGCAGCTGGAGCACCAATTTGAATGTTTGCAAAACAAAATATATGCAGGCTTCAGAAGATCTTTTAGAGATTTGCTTTGTCAGCTCCCCAAATAGTATTTCCTTCAATATTAAATTGTTAATTGTTTCTCTCCTGAGAATTTGGATGGGGAAGATGAACCAGCTGGTGATGAAAAGTTATTTTAAAAGCTTGAGGTTCAATGATTGCCTTTATGTAAGGACACACTGACCTCCCTCTTCCAGCACATATCTGAAGTTCTGACTTTACTGCCTTCCGAACAGAAAGGCTAAAGTTTGCAATGGAAAGTTTGTGAAGGTTCCCTGTGAAACTCCAAGGCTAAAGACAGCAGCATTTTTTTTTTATCATCTCATCACTCTCACCTTCATATGATGTACAATTTAGGAAGGGGAATGATGAATGAGAAAGATTGGTTCCTTTGTTTTGGTTTTCACTATATCTCCAGCATCAATTTCACATCATAAAGGACTAACCACTAGTGCAAGAGTAGGAAAAAGCACCTCTCTCTAGAGAGAGTGTGTACCATGCAGGCAGACCCTGTCCCCCTAACTCTAACTGGGGTGAGTTGGGTGGCTTGACAGTAGAGGTAAGTGGAAATTGGTCCATTGCTTATACCACTTCTATTATTGCTATTAATTGTTGACTTATTTTGGAAGCATTTTGATTTAAATGTGCATTTTTAGCAATTCTGCTTCTTTTAAAATACAGTGTAGTTGCAATAAGTCATTCAGGAAAAAAAACTGGTACTCTCCTTATTTTATCTAATGGCTTCCAAATGGAGATAAATGCAGCAAACACTTCATTAACAACTTCTTAGAGTGACCCACCAAATATATTTACTAGCAAAAGCTTGATATATTCATTGGTTTGATTCATTTGATTTAACCAGGTGATTATTATAGGTTTCTTCTTTGAACTAGTTGAAACACTTGCAATAAAGTTGGAAGAACTGTCCATGAAGTTCACATGACAGTTCCAGATGGGGATTTGAGGAACATTTCTAAAACCTAACAAGCTAAGTTAATTAAGAAAACTGGTTAGGTTTCTAAGTTTATTCTTGGCTTACTTTGAGGTTTGTAGTAACTTTGCAAAGTAGAAGACAAGTGAGTAACTCTGTCTAAGCAGATATGAAAACTTACACTGAAGAAAAATACTTTTTTGATAATATAAAAATATTATTGACCAAATTAATCTTCATATATCTAAAAAGATATATAACCACAAGTATTTAAATGACTTGATAAGTAAGTATAGTTTGCAAGGTCCAGCATACACCTATACACCTATTTACTAAATTTCAAAATTTAATCATGTTTTCTTTTAAAGGGAAACTGTTCTAAAAATGTTGAGTACCTGATTATATGATCAGTTGCCCCTCTTTAATTAATTACAGTGCTGAACAACTCAAGCATATTGTCATGCTCTCCCATTTATTACTGAAGCATAAGAGCTCACTAGGAAGGATTTAGGAGCTCTGCTAGATAAATATACATAAATAACTGGAAAGTAATAAAAGAAAAGCAAATGCACAGCTCATGTTTATGCATATTTCTTAACTAATGGTCTTTGTTTTTCACAAATTGTCATTTTCAGCATTTTAAAATCAGTACTTCTAGAGGTGAACAATTATATCTAGGTTAGCTCTGAAATACTTGGAAGGAAAATAACAGAGGGAGTCATTGTAAAAGAGTAAGATAAATTTTCTGAATTATCAAGGGCTAAGATCTGATTTATAAGCTCAGTCACACCAAAAGGAGTTTTAAGTTGATTTTAATGGGAACAAGCTCTGGCCTTTACAGATCTGTCCTTTTCGATCCCCTCTTGAAATGAATCCTTCATTCATCTGCATTGCAAGCAGTAAAAAGGCAGAGCTCCATCATTTCCTAGTTATTTGCTGCTTGTAAATGAATATCATGGTTAATTTAGGAACCTGGCAGCTGTGGAACATTTGCCATTCCACTACAGCTGTCAGTGGTCCTCTGGTTTGCTTTATAAACAGATGTTTAATTTTACTTCAGTCTGCTTATCGGTGATGGTTTTCTTCCGCTTCTATTTGAGGAGAAGCGATGAGAAAAGAAAGTGTAATAAATAGGATGCTTATTGGTTTGTGTCTTTACAAAGCAAAACTCAGGATAATTAATGATAACATCAGAAACCTTTAAGATGTCTTTGCTGGAGAATGATTGAACCCATTTTTTTTCTTGAAAAACCTGCAATCTGTGTTTATTATCACAGAAGGGATGTCAATAAAAATGTTCTCTAGTTCAGTGGAACACTGTTTCAAGGACAACCAACAGATGGTATTTATTTTCCCTATATAATCAGTGTTACTAATATTTTTAATTCTGAGTGGGGGAAATCAATATTATTTATGGAATTATTGATAGATTTTGTAATACAGAACTTAATCTTCTAATAATTTCAATGGAATATTAATCCTACATTTGGGACCTCAGTCATGAATATAGTATAGTGTTCTCTCAATTATTGCCATTCAGATTTATTAGACTAGAGTTCCCCAACCTTTCCAGCTTCGCAGAGCAGTGGGGGGGGAGTGGTTCTGCGTGAGTGGCCCACAAGTGCATGCACAGCTCCATTTGCCTGAGCAGTTAGCACATGCACATATGGAGTGCATGTGCATGTGCTCGCCCACTGCTCATAAAAATAGGGATGTGCACGTACTTGTCTATCACTTCCACAGCTTGAACGGTTCATGGTCCAGTAGTAGCCCCAGTAGTGGGCCATCTCCTGGGGGTTGGGGTCCCCTGTGTTAGACGATAACTCACATCATCATCATGAGGTTGGGAGTCATAATTTTGGGAATGCTAGGTTACAGAAAGAGATTCTACTATTTTTTGTTATGGATAACTTACAATTCTCATTCTGTTATGAAGAGTGAACTGTACCTAAAAATATAACAATTTGCATATTATGCAGCTTTTGGTGGATAGTATACCATTTGATGAGTTATACTTTGAATGTCCCTGTGAAAGAATAAGACTAGGCAGTACCAAGAGTTTAAGGCAGATGTCCTCATAATAATATACTATAAAACCCATACTCCATTGAGTCATTGTTTCAGAGGGATTTTATTACCTAAATAAAGAAACAGAATGATGACAAGTGGACAAAAAAGCTGATTTCCTCCCAGCTTCCCCATTAACTTTCCCTCTGGAAGCTGGCAGGGAGCATAAGAAATCTTCATTACCTCCCTCTCCTTCCTTCTTTCCTTCCTTCCTTCCTTCCTCCATCCTGCCCTCCCTCACTCCCTCATTGTTCCTCTTTCTTTTTTCCTTCCCTCCCTCCTTGTCATTCTGTCATTTCCTCCCTCCCCTGCCAGCTTTCCCATTTACTTTGATTATGGGAGGCTTGCAGGGAGAAAGACACTGGGGAAGCTGGCAGGAAATTGCAAGCCCAAGATCAGCAAGCAAGTGGCTGCTGCTGCTGGGTGGGGGGGTGGGTGGAGTGATGGATTGTGAGGGTGGCTGGAAAACTGTCGTGGAAAATTGAAAATGAAGATCATGTGGCCACAGCAACAGTGCAGCAGCAGCAAGAAATACTGATGCAGCCACAACTTCCCCAAATTTCGTTTCCTCGGGTGTCATGAGTCCTGTGTTTTGGACATATTGTATAACTAGTCCATTTGGGGTGCCTTGGTTCAAAAATTGTTAGCTATGATGTATTGTTTCACCCAGTTAATGACAATGAGAGTTTTAATTGCATATAGATTTAAGAGCTGTACTTTTTTCATTCCATAGAAACAAAGGGTAGCAACTCCTTCATGAGGGCAAAGTTGAAAGTACTGCTTTTCTCAGCAGCGTGGAAAGTCACCTCACTTACTAAATCAGCCTATATGTGAACCGATCCTCCCTTGAAATCTTGGCTATTTTTTATTTATTTAACAATTTTCTATATTGCTAGAACCATACAGAAGACTCTGAGCAGATAACAAGATAAATGCAAAGGATAGTAAAACAAAATAATTAGCATAAAAGCCTATGTAAACAATAAGTCGTCTTTACTACTTTCTTTAAAACCTTTAGGAATGGTCCCATCCTTGCTTCTGGAAGGGGACCGTTTCAAAAAGCAGTGACCATTACTAAGACACCTAGTTTCTGGGTGCCTGCCCTCCCTCATTTTCTAAAATGAGAGGTTTCTAATATCCTTTCATGTAAAAATGTTATTGGCCATGGCAGCCCCTTTCCCAAAATTTGAAAGGCTTTGCTTGCATAACAAAGCATCTAGTTCACTAATATTCTCAACAGAAGAAAGAAACACATAAAAACCGAAATACTAAATAAAGCACTTGCAGTGTGACTTCACTGAAGAAAGGTTTATTTAATTTTTCCCATATTTTCCATTGAAATCAAATCTGTAATCCATGTCCTGTAGAAAAGTATCAACACATACAGCTCTCATATTCAGAGTTAGTTTTAATTTAAAATGAAAACAGAGCCACTTAAAAGATTGTCATTAACCAGAAAGATGGTCCGAAAAGGTAATAGTCGTAGTGGTAACAATTCAAGTTAGGTAATACCCTACTCACACTTAGTGTGATACTAGATGAGTAAGCTCCAAGTCCTAAGCTGTGGCCAAGTAAAAAATTAATGTAACTTTATTTTTTCGTTATTATTTTGACCCTTGGAGTCAGTGTTGTCTCCTGGTGGCTGCCTGAACAAGTCACTGCAATTTTCTTGGCAATATTTTAGAAATGGTTTGCTGTTGCTTTCCTCCAAGGGATAAGATCGAATGAGTGGCTCAAAATCACTCAGCTGGTTTTGTGCCCAAGGCAGGACAAGACCTTATGGTTTCCCAGGGCTTTCTTAAAAACCAGGAGTCTGTGAGTTCTAGTTCTGCCTTAGTCATGAAAGCTAGCTGGATGACATGGGGCCACTCATTCTGTCTCACCCCAACGTTCCTCATAGGATTATTGTGGGGAAAATGGGGGGAAGAAGGAGCATGATGTATGTTCTCCACCTTAAATTACTTATAAAGTAATAAAGTGTGTGGGGGGTGGGGGGCAGATAAAAACAATCTTAAGAACCCCTGGCTCTTAATTTACATTTAGTTACAAATAAATTACATTTATTTAAACAGGTTTATGCAATTAATATTACTCCTCCTGCACTTATAAAGTTATATTTTTCCCATCAGCCAAAACTTCTACTTACACAACCTATAATCAGATTTCTTTTGTTTGTGGAAGAGGAAAAGCAGGAAGGGAAAGGAAGGGAAGATAAATTTAAATTTAATAAACCTTAAATTTAAATTTAATAAACCTTAAATTTAATAAACCTTAAGATGACGTTCTCATTACATAATGGAAAAAAGTCATAGTACAGGACCAACTCAGAAAATCTCTGCTGCAAATTAATTATCTAGCATCTAAAAATAATTGTTAATGATGTTTTTCATTATAAGGTACCAACCATTCTCTAAACGTTCAGTACTATTTGAAACATTATTTTAAGGTGTTCTATACTCCCAAGGAAAAATGAATGGTTGCAGGCTGAAGCAACAGAGGTGTCCATCAACCTTTAGGAGCAAATTCTTATAGGACTAATTGAAATAATGTATTGGAATTGTCATCAAAAAAATAAATAACGGCAACTAGGTCTCTTTTTTTCAGCATAGGATGTAGCTGATTCAACAGCTGAGGTTAACAAAAACACTCCAGGTCATATTATTACTAGGATTTCCATATTCCACTCCCCCCCCCCACCAAAAAAGACCATTTGTTTATTGGGACATGATCTCATCCAAAACATATATTTATTTGCCATCTAGCCTAATGACTTTCCAGTAAATGGAGAAATGTACAGTTATATACGAAGCATTCTTGAAGCTAGTTGCAGCTTCATGCAATAAGATTTTTTTTAATGTTTAAAGTAAAAATAATGAGCTGTAGAAGGCCAGCTTAGTAAATTAGCTGGAAAATGTAGCTATTTTAACATCAGTTCTCTGACAGTTTGCTGAAGAGTGTGCCAATTTGCTTAGATACTTAAAAGAGGCATGCAGTGCCTTCTTATAATCTAGAAGAGAGCCTTCTGATGCTGGCCAGCCATAACCAATGCCAAAGGGGAACAAAAGTCTTCAAAATGTGACAGATATCCTGCATTTCATTTCAAGTATATCTATAAGAATGTCAAGACTTATAGAGTGGTTCGGAAGATTGTCTCAGAGAACACTATAAAGCAGATGAATTGTGCTTACTGATCAGGGAAAAGGCTCTGCTTCCATATCTTGAAAACATTCTTCTGGGACATGATACTTCAGCAATATCAAGATTGTAGTAGATTTTTTAATAACTTATTTCTCTTTTTTTGGAAAAGTTTTTATTGGTTTTTCCCCCCCCCCCATACATTCAGTTATAATTTTTCAACAAATGTGCTGTCTGAGTTTACATTCGCTAATACACATTTAATTCCTAATCCTTTATTCTTTTCTCCATCCATCGATAAAGTATCATCCCCATGGGAAAAGAAAGGGAAATAAAGTTTACTCTCTTTATTAACAGAAGACTTTACTCCCTTTATTACTCTCTTTATCTTTTAAAAAGATCAGTTTAAAAAAGGAGGACACAGACACGGGATGGAAAAGAAAGAAAATGAGCACGTGTAAAAGAGGTTAAAATGCTTTTCCCTGTAACCAAGGTTGTGCAAAAATCAGAACGAATGCCTAATGAAGAGCCAAAGATAGATAAATTGAACAACCTGAATAGCAGTGAATGTAATAGCAAAATATTAAAAAGAAGGGGAAAAACAGCTATCATATCTTTCTTAGCAGCTGCCGATATTGTTACTGAAAGGGCAATGGAACTTTATTTGGTGCCATCTATGTAGATAATAAGGGACGTGGTGGCTCAGTGGGTTAGGACGCTGAGCTTGTCGATCAGAAGGTCGGCAGTTTGGCGGGTCGAATCCCGAGTGCCGCATAACAGAGTGAGCACCTGTTACTCGTCCCAGCTTCTGCCAATCCTAGCAGTTCGAAAGCACATAAAAATGCAAGTAGAAAAATAGGGACCACTACGGTGGGAAGGTAACAGCGTTCCGTACGCCTTTGGTGTCTATAGTCATGCCAGCCTCATGACCACGGAGATGTCCTCGGACAAGCGCTGACTCTTCGGCTTTGAAACGGAGATGAGCACCGGCCCCTAGAGTCGGAAACGACTAGCACGCATGTGCGGGGGAACCTTTACCTTTACCTTTTATGTAGATAATAAAAAATACCTTAGATAATCAAAATACACATAATCACCTGGTTCTCACTCTAATGACAACTGTAACATTCTAAAGAATTATCCGGATAAAAACTCTAGGAAGATGGAAGAGACTGTCAATAGCTGTCTGACTATAGCATCATCTTGACCAGAAGCCATCTCAACAGAGAATTAGGGAAAGAATCAGTAAGACCCTCTATTGGTCCCCAAGCCCAGAGGCAGAACCACATCTTTAAAGTCTTGTAAAAAGCCGGTAGGGTCTGGACCAATTTCACTTTGGGGGGAATATTTCAAAGAGCAGGTGCTTGACAGAATAGATGGTACCCAGAGCCAGCATTGACACCGGCTTTATGGGACTTTGTGGGATGGACAGCCATAATCAGGTGAAGCAATGAGGGAGAGATTTATCAACAGCCCAAACCCTTGTTATGAAGGCTTTATAGGTTACAATCAGCAATTTGAACTGAACCTGGGAGCATATCGGTAGCCAGTGCAACTCACAGACCAGGGATTTAACATGTGCTGATTGAGAAACATGTGTAACATTTAATACTAGAAACAGTTAATCCAAGAATCTTAAGAACTCTGATTATTAGTCTTTATTACAAAGAAAATAAAAATTATACTATGGGAATGCCAATATTGTACAGGCAATTAAGGCAGCAAAACACATGCCCATTTTCTCCTCTTTCTGTGCAAAGGTTGGATGGGCTTCTCTTTTATGAAAGGGAGGCAGTTTCCTCCTTCTGTTTAGTTTGGGTAACCAGGAGTCCTTCAGTCAGTGTGAGAAATAACTCCCACAGCATGCCCTGCTAATGTCTTTAAGTTAGGAAATCACCAAGGCAGTTTTGGAGGAACAGAGGGAGGCAATGATGAGAAGAACCTTCATTAAAAAAGCATTACTTGATTCACATAACAATAAGGCCAGGCTTGTCCAAAACTGAAATAAATGATTCAGATGGAGAAGATAGTTTAGGAAAGTATTTCAGCCTTCTTGGGATTTGTTATCCCTAGCTCACTTGAAGAATCAAGGTGAAGTATTTGAAAAGAGAGTACGCATTTCATTTTTCATCAGAGAGAGAAGATGATCATTTATTGCCAAGAAAACTGCTTCTCAGAAACTAATTTCCCAGCATATAATATGTCTCTATGCTGTCTTTTATTCAATCATTTGCCATAAATGGTATAGTATATATCTCAAAGAATGGAGCTATTATCTTTTCCTTTGCAACTTTTGCTTTGGCACATGATTTGTAATTCACACTAAAAGTGCTTATTTTGGTCTTATGGCAACATTTGCTGCAATGGAAAAAAAATATAATTCAGAATAAGGAGGGCCGGGGCTGGTGGTTCAAGATAGGAAAGACTGAGTATTATGTCAGAGTCCTGAATAAAGTAGTATAGATTAAAGTAATATGGAAACGAAAAGAAGAGGGAATTACTTATTATTTTGATAGCAAATGGGTAGCTGAGCAATAAATAAAAGTAAATATTGCTAGCATATCTGCAGATCAAACTATAGCAGGAACATAACACAGACATGCAAGTAGTGGTATATAATGACAAAAGAAAATGAGCTTTATGCAGGGCTTTTTTTTCATAGAACGCTCAGAACGGAGTTCTGGCACCTTTTTTGGATGGAACCTTGTAGTGTAAGGCAAGGCGGGCTGTATGACATGTGTGAGTTCCGGCACCTTTTTCTTTTACAAAAAAAAAGCACTGGGTTTATGTGTGGAACAAGTGTAGAGCCTTCTCATTTCTTTAATAGTACATTACAGTTTTAATAAAACATATTAAAGAAAAACCAGTTTGGTGTAGTGGTTAAGGCACCAGGCTAGAAACATGGAGACTGTGAGCTATAGTCCTGTAATGTGCATAAAACCAGTTGAGTGATCTTGGGGCATTCATTCTCTCTCAGCCCTTGAAGGGAGGCAATGGAAATGCAAAAATCTTGCCAATAATCTTCAAACATTTGTCCAGGGAGTCACCAGGAGTCCACACTGACTTTAAGACTCTCTCTCCTTGCAAATATATTAAAGAAAAGAGGATTGTGGAAAGTTATAAAATTACTCTGGAGGTCAAGTGCAAGACTGTAGGTCTTGAAAGAAAGACTATGCAGTAAGTTTATGCAACTTCTGAAATAGGAACATCTTTTTTAAAGCTCTCATAAAAGCCATAATAAAGCTCTATGTTAATGAATAGTAGAGAAATAATTCATTCACATATAGTGTGAAACTTTTCTTTCAAATCGTTTTCAATGCAACCCCATTTCTTTTACAAAATAAATAGTGGGCTAATATTGTAATAAATTGTGGTATTAAAAACAATTAAAAATCTTACTTCCTTTATGTTCTCTTTTCTTCCATGGAAATTTTCATACGTAGTGAATGAATACTCAATAAGTATAGTTGATAAAAGAACATTGGGTCCCCTGGGGCCTAAGATTTTAAAATATATACTTTGATTTCCTGAAAAGATATTCTCTAGTTTTGTAAAGGAATTTGGAGCTAGTCTTGGAAATGGACAGAATGAATGAATGAATCATTCATAGGAGGAATGCTTGTAGGAAATATTACACAGACCTGGAAAAGAGGAAACTATGGAAAAGAAACTCTCAAAACAACCCCATTTGATTTCAACATATGAGAGAAAGTTGAACAGGCTTTCATGTCTCTGTTATTCAATCTTACTGAAGTAAAAAACATTTCTGAAATCCTTGCCATGCCTGTTGCTTAACCTGGTCTTTCTCAAGGGGATATCAGCAGAGTTACTTTCTCACTCTTCCCTTTTTCCTAAATTCCTCTGTCAGATAGGAATCTCCTATTTCAAAGGAAAAGATATAAAGAATCTGGAATAAAGAATTTAAGGGGAAAATCCTCTTCGTATATTTGAACAATGTCTTTCGATAATTAATTTGCTGCTATAAAATGGACCAATTTAAGGTGATTGGTGCAGTCCTGTTACTTTTGATATCAACCTACATATCGACATACATACAGCATTCAGCACTGTAACCTCTACAGATGAAATGTATTGCTTTGAGCTTATGATATTAGAGAAATGGGAAAAAAAGTTTTGCAAAATATATCTGTGAATACTTTGAATTCAGGCTCATAGCCTGTAACTCTGGCACTGCCCTAGTTAGGAAGTATAAAGTTATGAAGTTCAGTCTTCATTTGGGCTTATGGAAGAATTCACAGGGACAATTACTGGTTCTTTGCCTTTACATTTGCACAGCACTCTATTCTAATCTTCTTTGGATGTAGCCTCCTTCTGAAGGGAAGGGGAGGGGAGGGGAGGAGAGGAAAGGAAAGGAAAGGAAAGGAAAGGAAAGGAAAGGAAAGGAAAGGAAAGGAAAGGAAAGGAAAGGAAAGGAAAGGAAAGGAAAGGCCCTTGTTTTAACTGCTTAGTATGTCAGGCTTCCTGATTCTAAATTGGCAAAAGCTACCTACAAAATAAAACTATTATAGTACTGTATAGTGGAATGAAGCCACTTCAAGCAGTTGATTATTCTTTGTAAACATGAGCTCCTTTTTTATATCCTTTGTATTTTAAATCCAGCATAGATTTTCCCCAACTTTTTCATGCCTTAATTAAGAAATTGCTTTTAATTTCTCGAGCTTGGCAATGAGTGGCAGTTGAATATGCTTGGAAGAATACTAGGTAGTACTTCATCAAAGTTTTGATTAAAGAGCTTATCGGTAGTAATGGCTCACAGGAGTCCTCCAAAGAAGTTATCATGCAACCTAGAATTATGTCACAACAGATGTTAACCCTCTATAGATAGTGAATATGGAGATATTGAAAAAGTAGTTTGTCTTATAGACATATCTACTTTAGAGGGTGTGATGGAATTTGTAGAAATTCAGTGCAAGTAGCATGGCAATTGTATGTTCTACTGTGAAGATACTAAACAGAGTGAATGTGTCACTGCTGTTGGTGGATCTACGTAGTCTTTGAAATGTACAGATGTAATTTTAAGGGCCAAAGCTGGCAATCAGCACTACTAGGGCTAGACTGAATTATTGTAGAAACATACTGTACAGCATGTGCAATCCAGGCACTGAGAAATGAACAACTAATTCTCAATTGAGTCAAAAGAGTGGTAGGGAAAGGCTTAAGATTTAAACTCTGGAGCTGATAACTTAGAGGCATTTGCAGTGGGATCTAATAACAGGAGCAAATGGGCAGTTGAAGCCTCTTTCTTTTTTAATGTCTATTGCATGTATCACACACATGTAAAAAGGGACAGATTAAGTCTTGGCCTCCAGATCTCTCAAAATTGTCAGACAATATTCTTGAGAATTACATATGGATCAAAGAAAGTGCAGAATACATCCTACTGAAATCTATTCTGCACTTTCTTGGATTCATATGTAATTCTCAAGAATATTATCTGACAATGGTTAAGAGAGCTAAAGGCCAAGACCTATAGTTGCCAACTTCAGTCCTTAAAATTACTTCTGTGTGTATCAAAGCCTAGGTCCACCAACTGCAGCACCCCCTGACAGTGATATTTAAAAGGAACCAAACTGATTTGACAAATGACACTTATATATGAAGTGAGATGGCTTATCATGTTGAAGTTAAATGAACTTCAGGGGGGAAAAAATCCAAGCCAACTTAATAAATCAAGAATTGAAATCTTGTTAGCACAAAAGGAACAGAAATCTTATAAATATTCAAACCCTTAATCAAATAGCTTAGGGGAAAAAAGCTGTTTGGAATGTTCATAATTACTTTAAGTGGCTTATTAATGTTATCATTTTATGATAGTGATAGTGCATTGGGGACATCTAATACTTAATTGTGTCACAGAAGCATACTAAACACTTCACGTTTGGTCACTTGGGATTATTATCCTAACAAATGAAAGCAACACTTTCCAGTATTAATAATTCCTGAAGTTTATGTAGTGCTTGAGTGTTTCAGTACTACCTATACAGTGGTGGGATTCAGCTGGTTTGCACCACTTCAGCAGAACTGGTAGTTAATTTTTTGTTGCCCAGGCCCAGAATAGACTTCCAGAAGTGGCATCCACACAGAGAACTAGTTACATATTTGAATCCCACCACTGTTCTTATAGGTAAAGGTAAAGGTTCCCCCGCACATGCGTGCTAGTCATTTCCAACTCTAGGGGCCGGTGCTCATCTCCATTTCAAAGCCGAAGAGCCAGCGCTTGTCCGAGGACGTCCCCCTGGTCATGTGGCCAGCATGACTAGATGCCAAAGGCACACGGAACACTGTTACCTTCCCACCGTGGTGGTCCCTATTTTTCTACTTGCATTTTTACGTGCTTTAGAACTGCTAGGTTGGCAGAAGCTGGGACGAGTAACAGGCGCTCACTCTGTTACGCGGCACTTGGGATTCAACCCGCCAAACTGCCAACCATCTGATCGACAAGCTCAGCGTCCTAACCCAATTTCCCTGTATATTTGTAACCATCCCTCTAGCCATCTGGAGTGGCTGAAAGAGACTAACTTGCCTAAGGATGACTAGGCAATCTTATGAGAAAATATCATTTGAACCAGTACCCTAACTATTATGACTGGCTTTTCATCTTTCATGTCATGTTTTGGATCCCATGAACTGTAAACAGCAACATTTTCTGACAAACATGGTGGTGAATGTTGACCCCTATGAGGATCATATCCCAAATTCCATAGCTTTTGTCCTTTATTTCTTCTGCTGACAACATCTGATTAATTCCAGGTGAGTGAACTCCTGATCTTTCTGTAACCATTAAAATAATGGAAAACTGTAAAACAACAGCTTTTGAGTTGATGTTTTTTGTCAGGAAAATGTGTTCTTTATTCGGCTATATCCTTCCCTACTTTCCAATATTTTCTCTTTTTTTTTAGTCGAAAGCCTTTAAATATAAAAACTAACCACCCAATTAGTCACACATCTTCCTTTACAAACAAATATGCAGAATTTAATGAGGTTATTTCTCATGTGGGCATAAGCTTAAATATGTGTATAACAAGATATTTTACTTGTATTTGGATGTCTTTAAATAGTTATAGCAAAGAATTAACTATTCAGTTTAGTAAGCATAGACTTATAAAACCATGTAGTCAAAGTAATGGGTCACATCTAGTAAGCTCTTTCATTAGGGCTGCTAGATCTGGACTGCAAAAATGACCTCTTGATAGAAGCAGAAGCATATAGAACACTCTCTGTTATCATTTATGGTTTATCTAAGCTTTTACAACCCAGAACACTATCATATGAAGTGTTCTTCACAGCTGCAGGTTTGAGATTTATAGGAAGATGTCAGTATCTCGTGGCCTACGAAATTCACAAATGCACCCATGCCCTTGTCACTTCTCGCCTGGATTACTGCAATGCTCTCTACATGGGGCTGCCCTTGAAGTGCACCCGGAGGCTTCACCTGGTGCAAAATGCGGCCGTGCGGGTGCTTATGGGAATATCTCGATACTCCCATGTTACACCTCTCCTACACGAGCTGCATTGGCTTCTGGTTGCCCTCTGGCTGCGATTCAAGTTGCTGGTAATTACCTTTAAAACCCTACATGGCTTAGGCCTGGGGTACTTGCGAGACCACCTGCTGCCAATGTCAACCTCCCATCGTCCAGTTCGCTCCCACAGAGTCGGCCTCCTGAGGGTTCCATTGGCCAGGCAATGCCGGCTGGCGACCCCCAGGGGGAGAGCCTTCTCTGTGGGCATGCTGACCCTCTGGAATGAACTGCCTCTGGAGCTGCGGACGGCCCCTGACCTTCGATCCTTCCACCGTGACCTGAAGACATGATTATTCCAACAAGCAGGCCTGGACTGACCATGGTTTTTAATTTGGTTTTCATTGTGCTAAATTGTCCCGTATTTCTTATATTCATTGTTTAATTCTTTTTTTTTAATTTTTGTATTTTATGTCTCTTAATTTTTTATTGTTGTGAGCCGCCCTGAGTCCTTAGGGAGAAGGGCATCATATAAATTTAATAAATCCTAATCCTAATCCTTACTGTTACTTCTACAGGCTTGTTTTTAGGTATATCTGGATCCACAGTTCCACCATTTTACAAACTACATACCGTATATACTTGAGTATAAGCCGACTCGAGTATAAGCCGAGACCCCCAATTTCACCCCCAAAAACTGGAAAAAGTTGGTGACTTGAGTATAAGCCGATCCGCCGTTCTGCAAGCCTCCGCCGCCGGCTGCTTCGTTCCGCAGCGGAAAGAAGCAGGCAGGCTGCTTCGTTCCGCAGCGGAAAGAAGCAGCCTGCTTCGTTCAGGCTGCTTCGTTCCGCAGCGGAAAGAAGCAGGCAGGCTGCTTCTTTCCGCTGCGAAAAGAAGGCTGCTTCTTTCCGCAGCGGAAAGAAGCAGCCTGCTTCGTTCAGGCTGCTTCGTTCCGCAGCGGAAAGAAGCAGGCAGGCTGCTTCTTTCCGCTGCGGAAAGAAGGCTGCTTCTTTCCGCAGTGGAAAGAAGCAGCCTGCTTCGTTCAGGCTGCTTCGTTCCGCAGCGGAAAGAAGCAGGCAGGCTGCTTCGTTCCGCAGCGGAAAGAAGGCTGCTTCTTTCCGCAGTGGAAAGAAGCAGCCTGCTTCGTTCAGGCTGCTTCGTTCCGCAGCGGAAAGAAGCAGGCAGGCTGCTTCGTTCCGCAGCGGAAAGAAGGCTGCTTCTTTCCGCAGTGGAAAGAAGCAGCCTGCTTCGTTCAGGCTGCTTCGTTCCGCAGCGGAAAGAAGCAGGCAGGCTGCTTCTTTCCGCTGCGGAAAGAAGGCTGCTTCTTTCCGCTGCGGAAAGAAGGCTGCTTCTTTCCGCAGTGGAAAGAAGCAGCCTGCTTCGTTCAGGCTGCTTCGTTCAGCAGCGGAAAGAAGCAGGCAGGCTGCTTCTTTCCGCTGCGGAAAGAAGGCTGCTTCTTTCCGCAGTGGAAAGAAGCAGCCTGCTTCGTTCAGGCTGCTTCGTTCAGCAGCGGAAAGAAGCAGGCAGGCTGCTTCTTTCCGCTGCGGAAAGAAGGCTGCTTCTTTCCGCAGTGGAAAGAAGCAGCCTGCTTCGTTCAGGCTGCTTCGTTCCGCAGCGGAAAGAAGCAGGCAGGCTGCTTCTTTCCGCTGTGGAAAGAAGGCTGCTTCTTTCCGCAGTGGAAAGAAGCAGCCTGCTTCGTTCAGGCTGCTTCGTTCCGCAGCGGAAAGAAGCAAGCAGGCTGCTTCTTTCCGCTGCGGAAAGAAGGCTGCTTCTTTCCGCAGTGGAAAGAAGCAGCCTGCTTCGTTCAGGCTGCTTCGTTCAGCAGCGGAAAGAAGCAGGCAGGCTGCTTCTTTCCGCTGCGGAAAGAAGGCTGCTTCTTTCCGCAGTGGAAAGAAGCAGCCTGCTTCGTTCAGGCTGCTTCGTTCCGCAGCGGAAAGAAGCAGGCAGGCTGCTTCTTTCCGCTGCGGAAAGAAGGCTGCTTCTTTCCGCAGTGGAAAGAAG
>NC_139512.1:95346865-95397333 GCF_947247035.1 Vipera ursinii
TCTGAAATTTCCCCAGACTATAATCCTTGCTCTATACACTGGGAAATCTGACTAGGATCACAGCTTTGGAAAAATATGTAGTAACAGAAAGAATTGCATGGATTTAGAATGGAGCAACAAAAACACCCAACACACATATATGAGTACTGACGTTTGTTTACTTATTGGATAGAAATATAGAAAAGAACAATATATGTTTATGCCTGCTGAAGCAATGTTGCATTGTTGCAAACAAAACTGATGTTCTGAATATTTGACTTTTTCCACATACTACAGAAGAGCATATGTAGAAATGATAATTTATATATTTGGGAAAGGACTAAATTCTCGGATTGTAGCAATAAAGGTTATATGGACATTCCCTCCACAAGTAAATCAAATGTGTGTGATAAGAAAAATCCACTACTGAGGCAATGATCAGGTAAATGAAACTTGAACCCAGGCCAAAAAACCTGTTCGCCAAAATGTCTCTAACTACACACATACACAGAGCCCTAATTTTCATAAAACTAAAAAGGGGAGGCCTTGCAAGTTTCTGTTACTAGAGCTGTTACAATGAAAGTACTATAGTCTAGTCTACTTTATAGGGGTGGTACCCACCTCAGATTTTAAACAATAAAAATTGCATTCTTAGAAGAAGCTACTGCTGCCAGAGTAACATGCCTACTCAGAGAAGTAAGTGGCATCTACTCATCTTCCCTTCATCTCTCAAGTGCAGAAATAATGCAAAGTAGCTTTTTTTGTAATTGCCACCATAAACTGCAAGTTGCTTCATGCAGACTCATCATGCCACTTTCACACAGCTAACCTAAAATATTTTGTCAGAAGAGAAGATGTATTTTTTTTATTTTCCTTAGCAGAAGCAAACTTGACAGGCCATTCAACTTTACAACACTGCTGGTCATATAGTATCTCCCACATTTTCATTTGCCTGAACAGTTTACATAGAAGGATTGTAAAAAATGCGTGTTCTGCAGATATTTAATTTCTTTTGAGATTACATTCAAAATGCATAATTTCTATGCTGAAGCCTTCCAGAGAATGCTTTCTGGACCTTCTTGTGCAAGACAAAGTGATTCCTTTGTGCAGAACTGCAGAGGTAATTGCCACTGCAATTCATTTTACTTGTGGCTGTTTATTCTGTTAATCATAGTCATTTTTAAAGGGATTGCAGGGCAGATGACCTTCATCTTTTCCCCTTTGTCCCAAGAATCCTGGATTAGCATAATCTGGCCTTGACCTTTATACTCTTTCTGAAATATCCCAAAGCATGTGCTCTAAGATGGTTAACTGAATTTAATAGAACATGACATATCTGACACTGGCCAGGCTATCTCACTTTCTGAGTCTATTTAGTAATGCAGATTGCTTTCATTTTGAAACAGCTCTTTATGTCGTAAAGGGTGAATGTGCTCAGGGAAGTCAGTGGAGCAAGTTACATAAATGAAATGGAGATGTCTGTTTTGTGGTCCTGAATGCCGAAAAGTCAAAGGAAGCATTAAAAGCCAGAACAATTTGTCAAGAATCTGAATTGCATCCCATTTGTTTCTAAGAGAAGGAAAACATTCCTCATCTTAACATGTTTTGAAACTCCCCTTTTTTAAAATGGCGTGTCTTTATTTTTATTTCAAAGTTTAGTATTAGTGTATGTACAAAACATTTGCTTACATTACATGTCACCACATTCTTCCTGTAATATCACTACTCTAGACTGCTATGGCAGTGAGCAGAATTTTCATAAAATGAGAGTTGGACATGATATTACCTTCCTTTGGGGCTTCTATTTCTATATGAAGAATTGTTGTTTAGAAGCATACCCAGGAAAATTTATCTGTACTATCCAAACATAAATACTAATGGGAGAAGAGATTTGAAACACATCTTTCCTCTAAATTATGTCTTTCAATGTTCTCTAATATTTTAAGGTGGGACCACCAGAATGTGGGAGAGCAAGCAAGGACAATCAATATTAGAGATAGCCTAGAATTCTACAATTTAATACTTCTCTTGTCAATATTTCCCCATCTGTACATGCAATATATATGGTATTTTATGGAACTATGAAACTCTGTTTCAGGCCCTTTCACAGTATGTAGGGTTATTTAAAAAAGGGGAGAGGGAATCACAAAGTTGAGAGAGAAGCAACAAATGAAGAATGCAAATAACCTTTGAAAAATGACAGGTAACCTTTGTTGCTTCTGACTCCCATCAGGCAGAGTTTCAGCTGAACTTAAGTCATTCATAAATAAAAGGCCATCTCTAGGTCCAGCTTAGTTCAAGATCACTCAAGGTTATGTGTGCAGTCAGCTGAGATTTACAAATATCTAGAGCTGTACTGTACTTTACACAGAAAGAGAAGGATATATTGGCTTTCAAAAATGTATTTGCCAAGCCTAGAAATTCTACATTTTGTAGACCATCAAAGTTTGGTGACTTAATAAAGTTGAACTAGAATATGTAACACTTCTTTTTCCAAGGTGATTATGAGAGATTTGTGTTAAACTAGTTTTTCTGAGCAAAATTGAAATTTGAAAATTAAACTATGTGATAAACTATATTATATAAGTATGTAGCCTTGTTTTTGCCAATGAAATACACTTTCTTAAAATACACAATTTTATTTCAATATGAACCTATCCAGTACGATTTTAGTCATTGCTGAATGTTTAACCTTCCTGTAATGAACTGTGAAATTATCTCCTAGGGAAGTTGATTTAGTATAAGAGCCAAATGATCACTCATACCTTGACTACTTCCTATTCGGGTTATTGGATTGGTCCTGAATGTGGTAGAATCAATAGGCATGGACATACTTTGGTATTCCTATGTAATGTCACTTGTTTATGAGCCCCAGGGGCTTCCACTAACTCTTTGTGTCCAATTCAGAATAATGGCTTCCACCACAAAGCCATTCATAGTAAAAGGCTGAGTTATTTATAGGACTATCTGCCTCCAATTATTTCTACCTAATTTAAGAGATCTGATGAGGTGGACATGCCCCTGACCTGTGGGCTGCCTGTTCCTTGCCATGAGCGTTCTGGGAGCAACTCTTGTATCTGGTAGTGAGTTTGAGAGCCCCAACCACATCAATTGTGAAAGAGCCTGGCGAAATAGAGAAGCCAGCATGGACCATATGGGCATGAGTAAAGTAACTTATGTCACCAAACAAGCAAGCTATTCCAAAGAAAAAGAAAGACACGGCTACCAGGAGGTCACATGGAATCTTGTGCCTGGCTTGATTCAAGAGTATTTATTGCAACTAAGCAAGGAGAAGGACCAACAGATACAGGAATATTATGCAGAAGAGTACTGTGAGATGACAAAGATGAGTAAAGGCCCTGGGTCCTAACTCCCCAATAATCATAGAGTCAAGTTTTTGTATTATTTCTTCTCTGCAGTTTTATATAAAAAAGAACCTTACCAGTAAGCCAACTTGCCCCCTTAAAGAAGCCAGCAGCCTCAGAGTAATTGAATCCTCAATTTTAATAGGAGCTTGTTTTATTTAAAAATGTCATCTTAATTTTTAAGCTGGCATCGGAGACTTATGCTCTGGTTCACCATAATGTTCTTTGCTGGACAAATTGAAAGTTCCTGTGTAATCCTTTCCTTATACCTGCTATCTCTCCCTTAACAGAAGTATAGAGGAATACTTAAGAAGTTTATTTTGTTGAAAATCTTGATGCTATACAGCTGAAACAGAGTTAATGTTCTCTGGTTTACCAAACTAGCTCTTTTCAACCCATTCTGTCAGGAAAATACAGAAGCTGAAGGCATTTGAATGCTTCCATATTATGACCTATGAAAAAGTATTTTGTTGATTCCCATTTTGAAAAAATAAATATCAAATACTGATGCCTCCAGTGATTTAATTACAAACTCAAATTGAACTACATCATCTTTAAATCTCAAATTCAAATTGGGTCTTGGCTGAAGGTTTCAATGAACCAGTTCTCTGTTTTCCACCATGCAGTACATATGTCAGTTCTTTGTGGGCCAACAAATAGCTTCCAATATATTCTGAAAATAAAAAGGTAAAGGTTTTCCTTGTCCAGTCATGTCCAACTCTAGGGGGCATCTCTGTTTCTTAGCTGAGGAAGCCGCTGTTGTCCCAAAACACTTCAGTGGTCATGTGGCCAGCACGACTATACGCTGTGGCACATGGAACACTATTTCCTTTCCAGCAAAGTGGTACCTATTTATCTACTTGCATTTGCATGCTTTCAAACTGCTAGGTGGGCAGGAGCTGGGGCAAGTAATGGGAGCTCAACCCATCATGCAACACTCAGACCTTGAACCCATCTGACAAGCTCAGCATCTTTAACCACTGAGCCATTACATCCACATTACTGAATATATATATATAGAATAGAGTATAGAGTTATGTGATACAGAAATATTCTTGCCTCATTTTGTGTTGACAAGAAGATGTAAATAACAGGTGTAAGTAAGCACACAGACATAGAAACTATCCTAGTATACAAGTCCTAGGTACATTTGCAAAGAAGAAACATATGAAATATCTGGATCCTGGGATGTTGCTGTGCACATGCCTGTACCAGGGTCCATCCACTATCATACTTGGGGATTTTTGACAGGCAGAAGGGACATAAGGCAACCTTTGTGCTTTGTATGACAGTAATTCTGTTTCATTTAATGAAATCTCTTTACTGATATGCCTATTATCTTTGAATTGGAACAAAATTTGTTGCCTTGTTAGAGTACATAACACAACCCTTTTACAGTTATATATTACCCAAAACAATGTTTTATATTATTATTTCTTATTAGACTCAGCCATGGAGGGTGTGACAGATAAGCCAATCTTAGACTGCTGTGCCTGTGGAACTGCTAAATATAGGCTTACCTTTTATGGAAACTGGTCAGAGAAATCACATCCAAAGGATTATCCACGTGAGTATTCTATTATTTTTTTTCATGCATTAGAACAGGGCTTTTCAACCTTTTCGCCCACTGTACCACTTTTAGGATATGGCAACATCCGAGTACCACCAGTCGCCTAGCAAGGTGTCAAAAACCTGATGACCCCCCCCCAAAAGGGAAAAAGTGATGAAGTACAGGTAGTCCTCAACTTACAACAGTTCGCTTAGTGACTGTTCGAAGTTACAATGGCACTGAAAAAAGTGCCCCCCAAGCCACAGCCGAGCAAGACACCTGCCTTCTCACCCAGCAGCGCTCTTCCTCCTGTCCAAGGTTTTCATTGTTGTGAGCATTTCTGTTGAGGATTGGCAGTGGGGGTGGGGTAGGGGGGTATTTTGTTTTTATTCCCTCCATCTGCTGGGTGGTTGCAGCAGGTTTTGGTCACTTCACATGACCCTGGGACACTGTGACCCTCATAAATATGAATCAGTTGCCAAGCATCTGAATGTAAATCACAAGACCCTGGAGATGCTGCAACATTCCAGCTGATCAGCGCTTCTTCTGGAGCCTGGCGCTGATCCTGGCACTTCTGCTGAGCCCTGACAGCCCTGCAGCTCCAGCCATATCTTGCTGAGGCTTGTGCGGTGCTGCCACCGGTTCAGCTCATTTCCCTCTCCTGCTACCACTTTTCTAGGATGGTTGCGTACCACCTACCAGGTGCCAACGTACCACAGGTGGTACCTGTACCACTGGTTGAAAAGCCCTGCATTAGAAGATCCTACATGGTCTTTCAGAGGACTTTAATTATTTTGTATTCAGATTTTACACATGCATAGAAAAGCAGCCGAGCTTTCATAACCAAATGCAAAGATTTTTCAGTTATTTTATGGATCATGAGATTTTAACTGCCCTCTATTGCCACCCTACAGGGAAAATACTGAGATGAAATAGCATTTCAAAGCATTGAACATGTAGGATTACAGATCTAATTGGATGCTTATTTAAAAACATGGCACCCTATTGCATTCATGCTCTGGGCTATTATTTTCAGTGCTGATCAGGATTTTATATATACATTTAATTTAATATAATCCTGATATTTAGAGGGCGAAAAACTCAGCCATTATTTGATTGCAGCTCTCTGTATTAGAGGTCATAGGATTTTACCATTTTTTTTCCCAGTTCTGTTATTGGACTTTACTTTTAGATCTTTAAATAATACCTTCATATCAGTGGCAGTGAAACCATTCAAGTGACCTGAAATTTTGAGTCACTTTCAGTTTTGCTTTAATAAATATTATACAATGGGCAACGTATTATTAGAGGCTTTGTGGTATTTCATTCTTTAATATTGCTTTGTTCCTATACAACAAAGCTCAAGTTCATGCAGCCAGAAATTTTGTCTATCTATCAAATGTTATTGATATCAGCTTCATAGATTTTTGCCTCAACTTTATTAAGTTGAAGACTGCCACTGATTCAGATATAGAGCTGGATGTGTTAATAAAATTTGTGCTTTGAATTTGTGACTGAAGTTGAAAACCATAGAGCAAATGCAATAATTAACTTTTCCTACAGCTGAGATTCTATAGTGCAGGGGTCCCCAACCCCTGGGCCACAGCCCACTTTTGGACCTTGAGCCTTTTGTAACAGGACTCCAGAAGTGGTAGAAGGGTGAATGTGTGCATCCCTACTTGCACAAGCAGCGGGTGAGCTCACTCCATTTGTGTGAGTGGTAGGCACACATGCCTGCTGCTGACAGAAATGGAGCTGTGCCTGCACCCACTTGCCTGTTGCATGTGGGGAACCAGGACTTTTTTTTCTCACAGAACACTCAGAATGCCGTTCCTGCACCTTTTTTTGATGGATTTTTTCAACTTTTGCACAAGCTGTGCTACTCCCTGTATTGACTTTTGAAAGCAAATAGCTCCGGAGAGGGAGCTGCTGCTGCAGTGTTGGCTGTGAGCAAAGTTCAGAGGAGGCAGGGAGGCCACCCGAGGCATGGCTTAGCAGCAGGTGTGAAGGAAGAAGGCCTGGGGGGAGGGGGAGGCCCATTAAAGGTCCTGTGAATTACAACACTGGCCGTGCCTGTCCATCACTGGATCCCTGCTTTTAGGTGGGTTACAGGCTGGTGCTGGCTGTTAGTTTGTGCCAGGGCATGATTACATCGGTCGGATCTAATTTTAGAACCATGTAGGATTAGCAAGGTAAACTTTTCTTCAGTTAAAGTCCTCTCTTGTTCATTTCATGGAGACATCTGGGTAGCCTTTATTTTTGCAACAGTATATAACTGGTTTGCATTGTCTCCTTTATGGTGTTCTTACATCCCCACCCCCCACCCCCAACTCCCCAATCTAACCTACACCTCTGACAGTCAGCCATCCAACCACTAACTAGATTTGACCCTACTTAGCTCCAAGCTCAGGAGATGGTCCTCAATGGCCCCTGAGAGTGAAAGTTAGCTTTCTAAAAGATCTCCTTTACTCCCTCAGCCAGGAATTGTGTCTCATGGCTACTATTTTAGTGGTTATCTGGATTCTTGCTGATTTTGTACGTCTATCTGAAATGGTAATCTTAAGCATTTTTTTCATAAATTACTTAAGGATATGCAACTATATTTTCTCATATTTATCTAATGTTACTTTTGCATCTACTTTTTTCAATCCATTTTCTTTCTGTCATTAATTCCCCAAGAATAAGAAATGTAAATTGTAACCTCCTCATAGCACAGTTTTATATCATTGTTAAAATACACTGGGCAATTATGGAAATATTCATTCATATTCATAAATAGATTGAATTGTAACACTTTCCGCTCACCTAAGCCTGTTCTCTTGTGTGTATAATTTGAACATAGCCAGGCCATTTTTTATTAGCAGTTGTAAAGAAATAGAAACAAAATGTTTAATTTATGTATTAACAATTTCTTTGCAATTCATTATCTTGTCAGTAACATCACTCCATCAATTAAGCACATATATGTTGAAGGCAGCATATGCACTTGTATTAAACATCTATTATCTCCCACTGCTAGTCCTTCCAAAAGGAACTCAATATATGTCATACTATATATGCAAAAGTTGTCTCCTCCTCTATTAAAGTGCAACACAAAAATTTCCAAGTAGACAAAAAAATAATATTCCATCTTTACTATACCCACCTGCAGTATATAAACATGGGGGAGCTATCCCACAATTTTTCACCCCTATTAATTTGATAAAACAGAACTTAGTGTTCTAAGTTCATCATGAACTAAGTCTGATGAAAATAACTATTTTGGGAGGGATGAATTAATAGCATGCATTTTGGGTTATAGGAGCATCTCATTCACTGGAACCAATGTGATAATGTGGTTGCTAATATAGGTAGGTCCGGCTTATGAGCTGTTTGTATTTAAGGAGATGCTCACAACAAATTCTAGTTTATTTGGTGAATGCCTGAAAGATGCATTAGGCACCTTAAAAAAAAAGCACTGTGAGGAACCATCCCCTCTTCACCCCCCCTGGTCCGCAAAGCTGAAAAGATTGGAGAACTCTGCGGTAGTGATTGTTGATATGAAAAGTATTTGATATACTTCTACTGGTAGACTAAAAATAAAGTTCTTTTATTATTTGTAGACATTTTTCCAAATAATATGGGTTCCAAATTCTGTTTGTTGCTTCTTCAGCTAATGAATATTTATGAGTAGTCTTTTTAACTTAAATGAGATTCTTGTCTCACCTTGTAGTAAGATGGGCAGCAAATACATTTAGTAAATAAGTAAAAAACAAAACATAAATCTCCTTTTCAGTTATTATTTCAGCCTGGCCATAGGATTGTCACTCAGAGGATGTATTAAAATCTAGATTAAATACTATAAAATGACTTATAAATCTAGTATCTGTTACCTAATATGACCTCCAAATGTTTGCAGCTCAGTTTCAGTGTACAATGGAAAAGTGGGTTTTTGGCCAGCCAAAGACAAAAAAAAATGGGCATGGAGAAGAGAAGATATCAGGCACATTTATCGAGAGGCATGCAGATCACAGGAATATGTTTATTCAATAGCTAGGGCTAATATTACACAGTTAAAAGAATGATGGTGGATTTAAATCCAGGGTGCACTAATTAAGAATTCCTGCACTAGAGTAGTATTTTATAACCCATTTTATCTCAGGGGGATATTGTCATGGGTTTCTTTTTAAATCTTACCCAATTGGTTTGACCCAGGCTCTCAGAGACACAAAAGACACAAGTGTTTTATTTAGATCTTCCTGTGAGAGTTGGGGAGATATTTTATGTGTAAAAACAAATATATAAAAGTGTTATGCGGAAGCTTTCTCTATTCTATTGCTTTCTCTATTACTATACTGTAGTGTTCACTATCTCTATTCAATTGCTGTTATGTTTATACTGTATGTTATTTCTGTTCAATAAACAATACCCTCTTCAATTTTAATTTTTCCCATCTCAAAGCTTTTTCAAGGCTTTAGCAAATTCTGTGGAGCAGAGTACTACTCTGGAACAGCTTTCCTCTGATACTTGTATATTGATATATACATATTGTTTAAGTACCATAGCAAAATTTGGTGCAGCGGTTAAGGCATCAGCCTAGAAACTGAGTGTTTTAGTCCTGCCTTAGGCACAAAGTCAGCTGGGTGACTATAGACCAATCACTCTCTCTCTCATGCCTAGGAAGAAGGCAGTGCCATATCCAAAAACCTTGCCAGAAAAACTGCACAGATTAATTCAGACAGTTGCCAGGGGTCAGAAATCTGGCTCCAAGGCACAAAACAAAAACTACAGCAAAGTCCTATTACTGTAATTCTTTAAAGACCCAATCCAAGTTCCACCCAACAATTCTGTTTTACCTGATCCTGTCCTCAGTCATCATACCAAGTTCTAAAGAAATTGTCACTTTTAAGTCATCTTTCCCTTTCTTTAAACAAGAAGCACATATCCACAAGAAAGCACTTGACTGTAGTAATCATCCATTTACTTCAATAATAATCTTCTATGAGTAAATCTTTTAAAACCAATGTCTTGTTTGACTAGTATATACTCTTAACAATATGCTACATATTCATGGTGGTGCTACTGAGAGAAACTCTTTGATTGCTCTGTAATTTATATCATTTGGAACTACCTTCATTTTTCCCTAAACAAAACTCTGTTATCACCATTAACAAAAGAATGTGGAACAACTATTGTTGCTTCATTATTCCAGCAGTTACCATTATGCATTCTCATTTTGTCATTGGCATTCAGTTATAATAACAGTTTTGCCCTTCAGTTATAATACATTTTCTTCTTACCTGCTATTTCTTTGTTTATTTGAATATGAGGTGCAACATTGCTAGCCACAATCATTGCTAATTATATGCAGCCTAGTAAAACTTCACTTTGGAAAAACAGCTCCACGGGAAAGTGATACTATTCCAAAATTACTGATTTCTTACAGAATTAAATCTAATGGAGTTAATGTTGGGGATATAAACCAAAACAATGCACTGAAATTTGTATTCCCTTTTTAAACTAACATAGGAAAAAATAGTGTTTTCCAGTTTAGTATTGATATGAAAAGTGACATTCTGCTTAATTTTTTGCCATTGCATTAGTACTACTTCATGCAAATAATTATGTTAAAAATCTGTAAAATGAATACATAATACACAAAATAATAGAATATTTAAAAAATTAAAATGCAATTAATTCTCACTAAAACAATTAATCTACTTCCAAAATATAAAATCTGGAACAATCAACTCAACTAGACAATAAGATAATTAAGGTAATAGATAATATAAGAATCTTAAATCTTAATTATAAATATACATGCACATGGACATCATTTTAAAATGTTCAATTTCCACTAGCTTCCATGAACTAACAAAGTATAATTCGGTGATGTCTTTAATTCATCAGACCAAAAAAAATGTCCTTCCATTAAAGCAAGGCCTAAAGCTATGTATTTTAGCTCCTTTATAAATTCTATTAATTTAGACTTTAATTGAAGGGTCAAAGGAAGTTGACTTCACAAAAAAAGAACTAAGAGACATAAACACCCAAAGACAAAATGTTATTCTAGTAAATGAAACAAACTAGATCAGGTTACTTGCCGAAGCATATAATGAGAATGGAGGATAATGAGGACAATGAAGAGTACAGTACCTATAGGGAGAGCTTGGGAAATGATAACGTGACTAGATTTGAAGTCTGTAGAAAAATGTTACCAAAAGAGGAATTTGACAGAAAGAGGAGACATCACAAACTGTCCTAACAGAAATCACTGGGATTGAATAAAGGCTGAAAGTAGTGTATAACTGATGAACTGCTACCTTAGCCCAGAAATGAAAATAATCAGCTTTCTAGTCTCATGGCTACAGGATGATCAGGAAAACAATAACATCAGCAGCAGAAACATGTCTTACCCTTGTTTAAGGTGTGCAATGACATCCAAGCCAAAACATCTGTGCGGCAATCTAACAAAATATGTTATACTGTTATTTGTAATGACCCGTGATTTAAATATATATATATATATATATATATATATATATATATATATATAATTAATTGATTGAGATTGGGTTACACTGCATCATCTAAAAGAGAGATGTATGCCTATACCTGAGTGGAATTTATATAAATGTAATACTGAATCTGGCAATGTGAAATTAAGGATCCCCCCAAAGCATTATACTGATGATATAGTAAACAGTAAAGAAATATCCTAAGAAACCATAAGAATAACAGAAGAGAAGAAGAAACCATTCTAATCAAGTGAAAACAAAAAACCAAGAATAATATCTAGTTACCTAGTTTAGGTAATGAAAAGTCTGCAAAAAAGCAACCAAGCTCAGAGAGCACCAAGGACCCCTGATTTAAATCCTGAGCTACAAATATTCTCCTTTATTGGTGAGCTATTGATTGATAATAGATTGTTTAATACACAACTGTTTTGACTATTAAAAGTTTTAGTTTTATTTCATCCACTGGGACTCTTCCAATACTTTTTTTTGTACCTGGATTTGCATTGTACACACTGATTAAGTCAGGAACAAAGATTCTTAAGGGGTAGCACCTGGCTACAACAGGAGCCAGAAAGTCAAGATTTGATGGTAGTGCTAAAGGAAATGTTCAGGGCTTCTGCCAATTTTAGTATCTTTCCAGTTTTAAATATCTGACAGCAAGAAGACACAAGCTGGGAAAAGGATGTTGGAGAAATTTGATTTTCTGGCTGGGAGATGACATTACAAAGCACCAGACGGTGTGCTGATACATCCCGCAAAGAAAACTGGATAATAAAGTAGTCCAGATGGCATTGTTGGGAAAAATTACAAAATCACAAAGGCAGACAAGACCTTTTCTCAATTTGGGTATTCAAGAAGAATTAAGTGAAAAGGTGCCAAAAGAGAGGAAATTTCAGATCTTAACATGACTTGTAGTCCCATGTCTAGGCTTTTAAAGTTTCTCCAATCAGAGTGGGTACAACCTAAATGAGAAAAACCTGTGTTTATGATAATCAATAGCAATAGCACTTAGACTTATATACTGCTTCAGAGTGCTTTACAGCCTTCTCTAAGCAGTTTACAGAGTCAGCGTATTGCCCCCAACAATCTGGGTCCTCATTTTACTGACCTCAGAAGGATGGAAGGCTGAGTCAACCTTGAACCGGTGAGAATCGAACTGCCAAACTGCAGGCAGTGAGCAGTCAGCAGAATTAGCCTACAATACTGCATTCTAACCACTGCATCACCATGGCTCTTAATCAAAATAATTGTTTACCTCAGGTGCAGATAAATCAACCCAACTGGACATTTAAGCAAAAATTTAAGTGAATGATCAATAATATTGAAAAATACAAAGGGAAAAGTCAATTTTATCAAAAAGAGCCAAACTTGTACTATGCAATAATAAGCAGTAGATAAAGCAATTGCCATGGTATCTTCACAATTTAGCCAGGTTTCAATTATTGTTTATAACACAATAGAGTTGTCAATTAGACATTAGACAGGAAATTAGCATTCCTGCTTAGTGAGTGTGGATGCCATAGAACACAGCTACAAGGAAACATATTTATAATCTTTCTAATGCAGAGGAATCTGACTTTCATGCTAAATAGACTAGCTTAGCCAAGATGCTGTCTCCAAAATATGGAAGTCATAACAACAGGCATCTGTTAAGATGGGTCCATCCCAGTGAATACGTAAGGTTCTTAAATCTCTCCAAGAGTTCTGAACACCCTACTTCAAGGGTGTCAAACTGCCAGCCCATGGGCCGGATGCATCATCCAGAAGCCACGCCCACCCCATTGCCGGCAATGGCAAAACCGTCCTGATACATTGCATGATGTCACGTGATGTCGTAAGTTTGACATGTCTGCCCTACTCCCTCCAGTCCATTTTTCCCATTTCCTTATTTCTCCCTCTGCTAATAATGCCAGTAATAGTACTGGCAGTGGTCATAGAAAAATCAAAGTTTCTTAAATCAGTGCCTTTTCCCCCTCCAACACGTCTCAGTTTCCTCCATATTCAGTGATACTGATAAACCATAGAATCTACTGATAAATAATAAACTATAGACTGGAAATTCCCATCCTGTCTCTAACAATCACCCCATCTCATTCTCTATCACTTACTCCAACTATAACTTACCTCTCATCACCAAAACACAAGAGGGGCTATAAGTGGAAGAAAATAAGGTGGTCTTCAAGTTTCTTAGTCCTAGGCAAACATGTTATAGAAGCCCTATATTAGTGTAAATCAATATCCAGAAGAGAGCATTTGAGTACTATAATATACATAAAAATAGATTTCAGCCTTGAATAAGTAAAAATATTTCAAATATAGAGAGCCAGTTGGTTATTGGTTAAGGCACCGGACTGGAAAGTGGGAGACTGTGAGTACTAGTTTTGACACAAAGATAGCTGGGTAACTTTGGGTAACTTTCAGCTACTCCCTTCCTCTCAGCTCTAGAAAGGAGGTAATGCCAAACAATTTCCAAAATGTTAACAAAAGATTGCAGGGACTTGTCCAGGCAATTGCCAGGAGTCAATGCTGACTTGAAGACACAAAATAAATATAAAATATTTCAAATATAGTTCCTAAGTTCTCATCTGTTCATGCAATTCAAATGTTGCTGGAAGTGTTTGTGTGTGGGGGTGGGGGTATGTGGAGTAGTGTTTTGTTGAAATTCCAGCCATAATGCCTGTGTCTTTCACTGTCTTGTTCCAAGCAGTGGCCGTGTAAGAAGATCTTTTAATAACTTGTAACTAGTCTGGAGTTGTTGCTACTACTGTTTGGTTTACTCACTGCTGCTAAACTTTACAGAGGCTCCCTGTTCCACATATGCTGCTTCAGCCTTTGAAATGATATCATGTACAGTATGTTTGAAAAATCCAGATTGTTTGTCAGTAGCATGGTGATTGGGCACGGGAGGCATTATGACATGTTGGAAAAACAAGATATTGGTTTAATAAATTCTTAGTAGATGGTTATTCATTATGATTAACTGTGTTATTTATTTTTATGTGCTTTTGGTTTTATTAGCTTGTTTTTTTGCAAAAAGGGAAGTTGTGATACATGGATTACTGTTTCTTTAAGAACCTGGAACATTGAGAGAGTACGGAATAAATTAAAATATATTTATATATCAAATGTAGAGACCATCTATCTCACTCAGAGAACAACATTTGTTGGCTGGGATCTTAAAAGCTGAATGGCTATAAATAGTAACTTTGTGAATAAAGCTGTATTGCATTTAAATTGTGCTATTGATTCTCATGAAGAAATAAGTTATCACTGTATAATATTCTCAGGTCTTACATAATCATAACAGAACAAACAGTAACACTGAATTATAATATCTCATTCTACCATGACAGCCATTTTTGAGAAGGCACACAAGTGTCTCAAAATTCCAAATGTGTCCAATAACCAAAATACTTAGGTCCCCATATTAAAAATAAAAAAATCAAAGAATAAAGCCTTATTTCCTGTGTTACTTTGTTGTTGTTGTTTTGAAAGGAGGCAAATGGACACAAACATGTCATTCCTTGCTAAACTATAATATGACTTTGTGGTATTCCCTCAGGCCCAATTGCTGAATTAAATGGGACTGACTTTGAAACACATGTATTGATCAAATGTTTGAAAAATAGTAGAAATATTAGCTTTTTGAGACATATAAAGAACCTGTAGCAAGTGAGGGATAAAATGTTTGATTCTTTTATAGAAATATCGGAGAATTATTTTCTGGAATCTTTCCATCTTGATAATGAAATGATGTACAACTACATCACAAGATGAAAGAAATATCCTTTCAAAAGCCCTTTGTGCACTTGAGAATTACAGAAGTGATTACTAATCATGTAGTGGTTATAATAATTTTTACACAGTTGTCAGGCTGTAAGAAATGATTAAATATTCTTAAAGTTTACAGTAGTGATATTAAACATGCCAGAAAATGCAACTATTACTTTTTATTTATCTGCATTCAATCTGTGCAGGTTGACCTCATAAATATGAACATTTTTGAATCGTCTATGGAGATTCTCAGTCATCCAGGTCATGGCTGTACCAAAAGTGCTTTTTCAGGAGACAACTGGACTTTCTTGTTTTTCTTTGAAGACATTTCGCTTCTCATCCAAGAAGTTTCTTCAGCTCTGACCAGATGGTGGGGAATGGAAAGATTTATACTCCTTGCAGATAGCTGGTCATTTGTATAACAAAACAGACTACAGGAACCATTTGCGCTTCAGTTTGAAATGCAGATAACACAGACTCATCCCCAACAGCCTTCACCTGTCTTCAACAGTGGAGGGACACAGGGCAGAAAACATCCTAAGCCAAGAAGGCTCCACAGACATTTGCACTACCCAGGTGACCCTAAGGACACAGGCAAATCTCCCAATGGCCTCAATGACTCTCTCTGTCTGCAAGGAATATGAATCCTTCCACTCCCCACCATACGGTCAGAGCTGAAGAAGCTTCTTGGATGAGAAGTGAAACATCTTCAAAGAAAAACAAGAAAGTCCAGTTGCCACATGAAAAAGCACCTTTGGGATTTTTGAATCATGGCACTGCCATAGCAAGAATTATTCTCTTTGCTTTACAGTCATCCAGACATGGGAGTTATGCCAAAAATTTTGACACTAATGGAGACAGCACTAACTCCCACAGAACAACAAACTGCAATTTGTAACTATAAATTCCTGTGAGGCCAGAAAGCGTTTTTTTTCCTAGCAAGATACTTTACTTTTAAAAATGAAATGTACCTGTCAAAACGGCTGTTTGTTGAGTAGAGGATATGAAAACATCGAGTGAAGCAAAACCATATTCACTTTAGACTGTGAAGTATTGTGAAATGTTCATCATCAGAATTCTTCTGAAACATCCTAATAGGTTTTCACTTGGATGGCTTCTATAAATCTATTTCATGATGTTATTTATCAAATGATATTTAATTTGTTGTTTTAATTTCAGGAGACATTTCAAACACAGCACTTTGTAGAACTATTGGTAAAACTAGGCCTGGTATCCTGTAAGGAACAATTTTTCTTCTTATTGAGAATATAGGTTGACCAAAAATGCTGACTTTATTAGATTTCTATGAAAATCAAAAAGCTTTAAAGAAAAATTTGCTTATTATTTCCCCCCTTTGGTAGTATTAACGTAACTAGCTTATAAATAAGATATAAGCACTGACACTGCTGATGTCTTTCTCTAAATTAGTTACAAACTTTTTATTTCCTAGCTCCTTGTTGAAAGTGCATTTTAATACAGATAAACCTTTTTTAATTCTGGTCTTGGCAGGGTCTGAAATATATTTATAAAACACACACACACACACACACACACACACAGACACATATCTCACATGCCTCTGACAAAATACTGTAAACACAGTTGAAACATTTATTACAAGTTGTCCATGGCAATTTGAGATATACTCCAATCTATACTTTGAAAATCTTTCTGAGCCTTTGAGTAGATTGCATAGGCATTTCATCATGAAACAGCATTTTGCTTGCTTGAGGCTCTGACATTTCACATGCTGATTTGGCAGTACGTTCCACTGAAATAACTAGGAAGCACTTGCAAGAAAGACAATGACTGAATCCTAAGCAAATTTAATAGAAACTAGTTTGCATGTTTTCAGTGATTCTACATTGACAGATAGACTGCATACTTATAAACTGCATGCATAAATATACGTGCATGCTTATAGACTGCATGCATAAATGTACAGAATATTAATTTATTCCCTCTCCCATAGTATTTTAAAGGAACTGATGGTTTGCAATTTGCATCCTTGGAATACAATTTATTTAGCAGGACACTGAAATATGCCATTATAATTTTTCCCAGATTTGATCTGGGAACAAATACTAAAATACAAAACCTTTCACAGTATAACAGTTTGAATGCATTCAACTCATGATTTGTCAAGTTCAAATCCCTGCTCTTAACAAATACTTTGCATAAAAATACTCATAATAATGTTCTCCTGAATTTTAGGTCTACAGTTTTCATAGATAACAAGAACCGTGATAGGAAATTAGAACAATTGCATTCTAAATCATCGGCATGGGGGTATCCCCCAAAATATCTCTAAAGCGCTTTTATAGATAAAAATAGTCATAAAACCATAGGTGGCAATTAGAATCTCTGCAGCAGTCTTGATACTTCCACTTATATTCTTTGTCTTTGGACACATTTGCCTGCCAGTAGCCTGTCCCTTGTTATAGCTTTATCCATATTTTTTCCTAATGATATTTAGAAATGGATCATTACATTTCTGATCTCTCTGAGCAAGTTATCTCATTTTTTTTCACATCTATGTTTTGGAGTTCCGATGTTTCCCCTTCATCTATTTCATTCTTCATTTCTATTGTTTGCTTTCTAGATGCATATGAGTGGATTTTTCAATATCACCCCCCCAATCTCTAATTAGAATTTTATCCATTTAATCATAATCATAATCATAATAGTAAAGTTGGAAGGGACCTTGGAGGTCATCTAGTCTAACCCCCTGCTCAGGCAGGAAACCCTATACCATTTCAGACAAATGGCTGTCCAGTCTCTTCTTAAAAACTTCCAGTTTTGGAGCATTCACCACTTCTGGAGGCAGGTTGTTCCACTGGTTAATTGTTCTAACTGTCAGGAAGTTTCTCCTTAGTTCTAGGTTGATTCTCTCCTTGATTAGTTTCCATCCATTGCTTCTTGTCCTGCTTTCAGGTGCTTTGGAGACTAGCTTGACTCCCTCTTCTTTGTGGCAGCCCCTGAAATATTGGAATACTGCTATCATATCACCCCTCATCCTTCTCTTCATTAAACTAGACATACCCAATTCCAGCAGCCGTTCCTCATATGTTTTAGCCTCCAGACCTCTAATCATCTTTGTTGTTCTTCTCTGTACTCTTTCCAGAGTCTCAACATCTTTTTTACATCGTGGTGACCAAAACTGGATGCAGTATTCCAAGTGTGGCCTTACCAAGGCATTGTAAAGTGGTATTAATACTTCACGTGATCTTGATTCTATCCCTCTGTTAATGCAGCCTAGCACTGTGTTGGCTTTTTTGGCAGCTGCAGCACGCTGCTAGCTCATATTGAAGTGATTGTCCACTAGGACTCCAAGATCCCTCTCACAGTTACTACTATTGAGCAAGGTACCCCCTATACTATACCTGTACATTTGGTTTTTCTTGCCTAAATGTAGAACCTTACTTTTTTCACCATTGAATTTCATTTTGCTAGATAGCGCCCAGTGTTCAAGTCTGTCCAGATCCTCTTGTATCTTAAACCTGTCTTCTAGAGTGTTGCATATTCCTGCCAGCTTGGTGTCATCTGCAAATTTGATGAGTTCCCCATCTAACCCCTCGTCCAAATCATTGATGAAGATGTTGAAGAGCACTGGGCCCAGAACAGAGCCCTGGGGCACCCCACTACACACTTCTCTCCATGATAGATGCAGTTCCATTGAGGACCACATGCTGAGTACGGCCAGTCAGCCAGCTACGAATCCATCTGGTTGTGATGCTGTCTAACCCACATTTTTCTATCTTATCAAGTAGTAGGTTGTGATCTACTTTATCAAATGCCTTACTGAAGTCCAAGTAAATTATATCCACAGCATTCCTCTGATCCACTAATTTTGTCACTTGGTCAAAGAATGCAATAAGATTTGTCTGGCATGATCTGTTTTTGACAAAGCCATGTTGGCTTTTAGTAATGATTTTGTTTGCCTCTAGGTGCTCGCTGATTCGTTGTTTGATTATCTTTTACAGAATCTTCCCAGGCTGATAGGTCTATAATTTCCTGGATCCATTTTTTTTTCCTTTTTGGAAGATGGGAACTACATCAACTCTTTTCCAGTTCTAGTTCCCCAGTGCTCCAGGATCTTTAAAAAATATAGTTCAGTGGTTCTGAGATCACATCTGCCAGTTCCTTGAGAACCTTGGGGTATAATCCATCTGGTCCTGGTGATTTGAACTTGTCTAGGCTGGACAGGTGCTCACTTACCATTTTCTTGCCTATTTTAACTGGTGTTTCTCTTCTGTTTTTTATGGCACTATTTTTGATAGGTTGGTTAAGACAGATGCAAAAAACAAGTTAAATAGTTCTGCTTTCTCCCTTTTTGCTTGTCACCTTCTTGCCACTTTCACCCACAAATGGACCAGTCATTTCCTTTACTTTTTTGTTTTTTACATGTTGAAAGAAGCATTTTTTGTTATTTTTGACTTTGGTCACAAGCTTTAGTTCATTTTGAGCCTTAGTTTTCCTCACTGCGTCTTTGCAGGCTTGGGCTATTTGCTGATATTCTAACTTAGTTATGTACCCCTCTTATCACTTTTACTTTTTCCTCAACTTATTCTCTTTGTTTTTTTATTATCATAAAAGCAAGGAACATATGTGTTTTTAAAATAAATTTTTAATAATTGATTTCAGATTGTCTGGAATATCTTTTTTTATTATACTAAATAATTTTTGTCTGGTTTTTTTTAGTGAACAGCATATTTCTTTCTGATTCCAAGCCTTCAGAGATAATAAGACAACTGCTGAACACTAATAGCATGTCGTTGCTTTATACCTGCTGATTTCAAGTTGAAGATATAAGCAGCAAAGCAATATAAGGCTGAAATTCTTGGTTACCTCCACATTACTATGTCAAAAACAATATCGGGGAGAGAAGGAAGCAGGAAGACATTTATGCTTATGTGTCAAAGTCAGTCAGCCAGCTAGCCAACCAGCTCCCTCCCTCCCTCCCTCCCTCCCTCCAGAAAAGCTGGCATGGAGTTCAATCCTTTAGCAAGAAGCTCTGTCAGCCAGCTCCTAGAGACAAGAGGGAATAGTGGCTGGCAGTAGTAGTTTGCAACATTCCCTGTTGGCTTCCCCACTGACTTTCTGAAGAAACTGATAGAGAAGATTGCAAATGGTGATCAAGTGATTATGAGACACTTGGCAACCAATCATAAATTCAAATAGAACCCATATCACTATCACATGACCAGAGGAGAAGTCCGATGTTCTGTGATTGTCAAAAGTGCATTTTTACAGGGCATAAAGCAATCTTTCCATGGCCGTTGTTAATTCAAATTGTCATTAACCAAACAACCATAAGCTGAGGACTACCAGCAATTGCGCTTGCCAAGAAAACAAACTTCGCAGCATCTACCTCTAAATGCCTTGGTTTTTATTTAAATGGGCATTTTCCCACCAGTATTAATTATTCTTACTTTAGTTTTAGTTTTAACTTTCATTTCTATATGACAAAAGGTATTCTAATACTTCAAATCATCATTATACACTATATTTAGATTGTACTGGGTTGTTTTTTTAGCTTTGACTGACACTCAAGCAACAGTCTGGGCTGTTTAGACAGACTGGCTAAAGAACCTTAGTTGATTATTTTTTTTTTATTGAAAAGTTTTAAAATACAGTTTTCCTTTAAAAAAAACCCCTTCCCCCTCCCTCCTCCCCTCCCTACCTCCCCCCTATCTCCCCCCCTCCCCCTCTCCCTCCTCCCTCCCCTGCCTCCCCCCCTACTTCCCCTCCTCCCCCCCTCCCCCCCCCGACTTCCCAGAGCAAAATACAAGGTATATATCTAGAAAGCAATCATAAACAATCATATACTAACAATTATAAACTCTAAAATCCATCACTCTCTAGCTTATATAGAGTAAACCAATCCTTAATAATACTAAATATGTATAAAGATCTAAAATAAAAGAAAACTAGCGTCATTCCCATCTATGTTCTTCCACAATTCACTATTTCCTAAACAAATTCTCATTTACACATCACAAGCACCTATCCCTATTAACCTCTCTAGCCAAAATAGGCTATAATAGATAGTTCTTACACAAATTAACCCCACATTAACCCACAAAACTTTCTACCTCTTCCTCTGTAGTAAATTGTCCATTAATTCCAAATTGAGGATTCTGTTACCATACATATCATCCCAAAACTCTTAAAAACACAACTACCACTTGACTGTAAGTATGTTGTGGAAGTTCCATAGATTTCTACTGGTCTTATTTTTTTATCTTTTTTGAGCGTTTTAAGGCAGCACGCGTCACCCTCTGTTCTCTAGGATCATCCAAAAGAGTTGCAGCTTGATCTCCTCCTGTACCATTCTCGTCTATCTGTCCATCTTCATCCTCTTGATGTTCTCCTTCTCCAGATCCCTCTGCAGCTTCCAAAAGTGTTGATGGGGTTGCTTTTAAGACATTGTTGTAAAAATCATGCGCTTGCTTCACAGTACCCAAACAGTACCTTTTGCCTTCATACATGAAGCTCAACCCAGCTGGGATCTCCCATCTGAACCTTATATCTCTTTGCTTGAGCTCTTGCACAAGAAATATAAAGTCCTTCCTTCTCTTTAAAATCTTTGGAGGAATTTCTTTTAGAACCAAAACTTCTTGACCAGCAATCACAACTTTAGTATCATAGGCAGCTTGTATAACTTCATCTCTAATTTCCCTTTTTACAAAATAAACCACCACATCTCTAGGCAACTTTCTCTGTTTAGCAATCCACGAGTTCACACGAAACACTTTGTCCATGCCTTGTTTTATTTCAGATGCTGGATAGTTCAATACCACCTCAAAAGTCTCAGAAACCAGCTGCTTTAAATCTTCCTTAATATTCTCTTTTAGGCCTCTAATTCTAACAGCAAACTGCATCTGGTAAAATTGAGCCAGACTCAGTTCGCTATCCATTTTGTCTTTTAAATCTTCAATTTCCAATACTTTTGCTTCTAATATAGCATTCTTTTGAGTCAGATCTTCCACTTTGTCATCCAGCACCTCCACACATTTAGCTACTTTATGCACTGAGGACAAAATGTCTACCTTCATCTCTCTGAATTTCTGTTCCATCCTTTCTTCCATTCTCTGCTCCAATTTCTCCAATTTCTCCTCCATCTGTACAAATTTAACACCCATTGACTCCAAAATTAACTGGGTATGTTTTTCAAGGTCCTTCGATGTCAATACATCGGGAGAATGCAACGCCTGCAGTAATGATTGTTGTTGCACCGGAGAATTTCCAGCACTCCAAAAAGTTCTAGGGGGAGGTTTAGCCGCCATCTTTTACTTACAATTGTGACGCACTTTCACTTTAAGTTTTAAGCAAAGTCCATCAAGCTCGAGAGTAAAATAAAATAATCCTCTTCATCTCTTCATCTTTCCCTCTTGTACTGCTCTGCCTGCTCTTTTCCTTTCATAGTCTCTCCTTCAAGCAGGGATGGTCGCAGACGCCTGGCTCTGCTCCATGAAGTCCGGAGCAGAGACGCTAGCCAGCTGGGAGCAGCCCAGGCTACGGGGGAGTTCAATCCTTCAGCCGCCCAAGCTCCAAGCTCAGGTGGCCCCGGAGAACTCAACCCCTACCTGGGGGCTCACCCCCTCTTCTTCTCCCAAGGAGGGGGCTTCAAATTCGCCCGAACAGCTGATCGACGCTGTTTCGGGCGAAAAATCACACAGCTGAGCCGTGGGCAGCCCGGGAAGGCTGTCTCCGGCGCCGCGGAGCCACCGGAAGTCCAACCTTAGTTGATTATTGTGGAGTTTTCACAAATGTTGAATTTCTTCAATTGGAAAACTGATACGTTGAATCAGATTCAAAGTTCTCCTCAATCTTCTAATTTCCTCTGAGCTTTGTACAATGATTGAAACCAAATTCGAGAAGTGCTTCATAAATGGAACTAATGTGATAATTTAAATTCAAGGTGCTCAAAATAAAGATCCAACTAATTGAACATGACTATCCTGTTTCGGATCAGGGCTATCCTGTTCTGACATATTTTGCTTTCTTTCACATTAGTTTATGAAATTAATTGACACCCCTAATTCAAGGTCCTGTAATGTCTTTTTTCCTTAATTTAAGAAAAGTCTTTTAAAAAACCCTTGAAATCCAAGAAATAGCATATCATCTTACTCAAGGAGGATTGCTCCTTATCTGAATCTACAGTATTCCAACCTTAGGGTATAGTCTGATTAAAATCTCAGAGGATAAACTTGATGTGTCTTCTTCACTCTGAAGAAGCAACACTGTGAAGATTTAAAAATGACTGAAGGATTTGAGTATCAATCAGGAATTAAAGTATGTTCCTTACAGCCTCATTTGCCAGACATTAGTTGGTGCAACAAGTCTTCTAGTTGAAAGACTGCATCAGTGAACAGTGTATTATGCTGTCCAAGGTGCTGACTTTTCTTTTGTCTTTCCCAGTACAAGGAATTGCATGTTAGCCCAAACTATATACACTGACTTCCTTAAGGTTCACAGCTATGCTAGTAAAATGAAGAATGTCTTACATATGAGAAACTTTGAAATTGCTATTGTGACTATTATTTCTTACACTTTTAAATTCACTTTTCCACATTTGATTTTTTTTTAAAAAAATGTAACCTGCTTGTAACAATGAAAAAAATGTCTAATTATTAAATAATAAAATGCCTTCAGATTTAAAAAATACCTGCTTTGCTCCTTTGGTAGTTTCAAAAGGGTAGCATTATGGAAGCTTTACACTGTACACAATTATCAATGTTAACAATACAGATAGAAATTTAAGAACAGGTGTTTTTTTTTAAAAAAAAGCCTTGTTTGTACAATATTAATCAAAACTATGAACCATTTTCCAAGAAGTGTCTGCAGGAAGAAGTCCTACAAATGTAGGTGAAGCATTAGCTTTTATCAATGTACTGCACACTTTTTCATAAATACTTAAAAGATTCTTTCTCTTTTTAAAGGACGAGCCAACCACTGGTCTGCAATTATTGGTGGATCTCATTCCAAAAACTATGTTCTTTGGGAATATGGAGGATATGCAAGTGAAGGGGTGAAGCAAGTTGCAGAGCTGGGATCCCCAGTTAAAATGGAAGAAGAAATTAGGCAACAGGTAATATATATGTTATATATATATTTATATATTTAATAATGTATTAAATCAAGAAAATATGTTAAAAAATAGACTGGACACACGATAAAGATTAAGATTGTCAGTTTCTATTCTAAGAAATTTTAATTAAGTTAATTATAGTTTTCCAGGGTGAGGATTTTAACATGTCATTAAATATTCTCTTTAGGTCATGTTCCAGTTTATTCATAATACAATATTGAATCATAGAATTTATTTGTAAGTTTAAGTTAGGAGTTTCTATATAACATATTTAGCTTTTCTTTTCTTTTCCTGACATCAATGTGTGAATTAACTTAAGCATTTACAAAATACATGGGGAAAAATCATCAAAAGTGAGTGACCGTACCATCTCATATTAAAGGGAGGTTTTGTAGGGAAACAAAATAAATGTGATAGCAGATGGTGTGAGGGGCATGGGAGAAGTTTTCAATCAATACTGTAATCTTAAATTCTCATATTATTTTCTACTATCACATCTGAAATGAATTAATAGCAACAATTCAGGAATTGTTATAGGTTGAACTCGTTGAAGCATCAGATTTTATCTAAATGACCAGATTTTTTTCTACATTTTATCTATGATTTCAGTTCCATTTAGCTTGAAATTGAAAGATCTCAAACTGCTTTCTGTTGAGCAATTAATTCTACCTTTAAGATATAGAGCAGGGGTCTTCAAACTTGTCCCTTTTATGACTTGTGAACTTCAACTCTCAGAATTCCTCAGCCAGCATACCTGGCTGAGGAATTCTGGGAGTTGAAGTCCACAAGTCATAAAAGGGACAAGTTTGAAGACCCCTGATATAGAGCATCCTTTTATGAAAAAAGTCATTTTAGGAAAAAAAATAGTACAGTGTTTACTGTATTTGCCAAACTTTATTGTCGCTAATAATCTCCATTGAGGCTGAACTGGTTGCTTCAGTTATTTGCATGATGAAATTTACATCAGACTTGACTTTAGTCAGTTTTTCCTCAAATATTAATATTACAGTATTCTTAACCCTAACATGGTTGGAAGTGGCATATATACCCTTTGCATATATTCACTGTGTTTCCTATTTCAAGGATACAGCAATAGTAATTTAAAAATATTTAAACTGCAGGCCCTATTTGAACTTTATATTTTGAGAATGCATATAATGGGAAAAATATCTAGAGCACACATACACCTTCTCTTCTATCTTTTAGGAGTAGATACCACATTTTTGGAATTATTTTCCTAAAAAGCAGTGTTGGGGAAAGTGGTCACATCAATTGGTCTTTATCCTGTAGGCTAAGGGGCTGCAAAAAAATTGAAGTCTATTAAAGGCCATAAGGAAAAGAAGATATACATTTTTTATATCTGTAAATAAGTTTATAAATAATAAAGGCTTCATTCTGAATGTGATGTTTTGACAGCAGCGAAAGAAAATATCAGGAAAATAATTTGTTGTAGTAAAAATAAAAATAAAGGATGGGTAATCAGAAAATGGTAGAGTAGTGGAATTTGCATGGCAGTTGAAGGCAATCTTCCCCCAAAGGCTAAATTCTTATATTTGAGATGCATTTGTGGCATTTTATGTATGTGTGTGTGTCCCTGTGTTTCAGGGAGCAGAGATTGGAGTATTCCCTCAGGCTATACAAAGGTTTTATTGCTAAATGCATCCTGAGCTAAAACTTTCTGGTGTGAATTTAAATAGGCATTCATTTTATGTATCGAATGTGAAATGAATGAATAATTGAATTTTCTTGATCTCCTCCAAGCCAGCGTAGCTAAGCAGGAAATTAGTCAATGCTGGGATGGTACTTCTCCATTAAAGTGAGATACAGTACTTCTACTGTGATCGTTTTTTTTCCATTGTCCCGCAGGTAGATAACACGTATGCTGCTTAGGCCATAACCAGAAAATAAAGAGGATATGTAGGATGTCTATGGAGATTCTCAGTCATCTAGGTCATAGTTATCCCAAAGGTGCTTTTTCCACGAGGCAACTAGACTTCCTTGTTTTTCTCTCAGAGCTGAAGAAGCTTCTTGGATGAGAAGCAAAATGTCTTCAAAGAAAAACAAGGATGTGTAGGATGTGTTTCTACTTCTATTTGTCCAGTATTGAGGACTGCAAAATTTAATAATACCAGACTCTGGGGTCTCTTGTCCTTGCTTCATTCTGCTGGTTATCATTTGACAGAGGAAGAAAGCATGGAGTAGGATCATATTTCATTAATTATTACGTTCAGGTAGTCCTCGACTTATAACAGTTCACTTAGTGACCATTCAAAGTTACAACAACACTGAAAAAAGTGACTTATGACCATTTTTCACACTTACGACCGTTGCAGCATCCCCACGGTCACATGATCAAAATTCAGATGCTTAGCAACTGACTCGTATTTATAACGGTTACAGTCACCTGGGGTCACGTGATCAGCTTTTGTGACCTTCCGACAAGCAAAGTCAATGGGGAAGCGAGATTCACTTAACAACTGCAGTGATTTACTTAACAACTGTGGCAAGAAAGGTCATCAAATGGGACAAAATTCATTTAAGAAATGTCTCACATAGCAACAGAAATTCTGGGCTCATTTGTGGTCGTAAGTTGAAGACTACCTGTACTAGGTATTTCAATGACATCTCTGCAGCAATCACTACTAGTCATTTTGGGGGGGGCGGGTGTCACCACAAGCCTTTGGATATAAATGGTAAAACAATCCTGGCTTCAGGACCCTGATATATGAGGTATTTCATGTGAGCAACATTATATGGCTTACTTGCCTTAGCACTGGAGACTCATTTTGAATCTATAGCTAGTCAATTTGATATACCTGCAGAGACCATGGCTTTCATCTGATTTCTCTATTCTGCCGAAAGAACTGCCATTTCAGTCTGATGACTCTGTTTCTCTTTTCTTTATAATTATCCCCTTGTATCTTTTGTTCTCCTGGTAGCAGCAATGACCTTTTGGCTCTGTGGTTTTACTTTTCCCTATTTTCTTGGTATCTTGGAGGGCATTTCATTTTAATTTAGGAACTGCGAAACTAGTGGCAGGAGGGATTTGAGGTTTGTTTGTTTGTATATTTGTTTATTCAATTTGTATGTCTGCCCATCTCAACACGTGACTTTGGGCAGACGAGAAAATTAAAATAAAATCCAAACAACATCCATAACATAAAAAATAAAATACATGCCCAGAAATATTTAATATCCCATCATCACTGATAGAACTATAAAACGGGTGTCTGCACACAGTTGTGAGCCCAGGTCTTTAGGACTTTATGAAAGGCCAGCAAGGTCAAGCCCATTCTGGGAGGTCTTTGAAGGGACAACTGTCCATAGGATGGGCACTTCAGGAGAAACTGGCACTCCTTATCTGATGGGACCTGAAGCATGTCCTCCTGCCTGACCAAATTGGAAAATGGGGAAAGATGGTCCCTCAAATTGATTGCCTAAAGCTTGACTATAAAGCCACACAGTCTTTCTTGATCAATTCTCATGTGTTTTTGTAATAGAGTTTGTGGAGGATCTTGGAGGGCAAAGGAAAAAGATGCTGCTTAGGACGCGGTGGCTCAGTGGGTTAGGACACTGAGCTTGTCGATCAGAAGGTCGGCAGTTTGGCGGGTCAAATCCCGAGTGCCGCGTAACAGAGTGAGCGCCTGTTACTCGTCCCAGCTTCTGCCAACCTAGCAGTTTGAAAGCACGTAAAAATGCAAGTAGAAAAATAGGGACCACTCCGGTGGGAAGGTAACAGTGTTCCATGCGCCTTTGGCATCTAGTCATGCCGGCCACATGACCACGGAGACGTCCTCGGACAAGCGCTGGCTCTTCGGCTTTGAAACGGAGATGAGCACCGGCCCCTAGAGTCGGAAACGACTAGCACGCATGTGCGGGGGAACCTTTACCTTTACCTTTTAGGAACAAAGAAGCTGCATGAGAACCCTACAGTCACTTAACAGTCAGAAAAAGAAACTTAAGAAGGACTCATCCTAATTGATCAGATGGTTAAAAATGACGGCGAGAAGTTTGTGCCTACAGACTTGCAAGGTTCTATTAATATAGCTTTACAATTAAGTAGATGTAGCTCATCTAATCATATTTCCTGTCTGGTTTAACCAATACAGCAGATAGTTTTTGTAGTAAAAATTCATACCCAAAATATATTCTAGTGGGCTTGTGGATCAGTTCTGAACCATTATTTTATTTTATTTCCAGAATCTACTTGTTTGGTAAATGTGTGCTTTTAGTTTTAAATGGGTCTTATCAAAATATGCAACGTAGGTTTTATTTTATTGGGTTTAAGATAATTGTTATATTTTTCAATACTTCTTTTCATTTTTTAACTAATTGTATTAAAAATATACTTTATTACTAAATTTTCATTTTTCTTATAAAATGTTCATAGTTATTTAGGCAGAAAAGTGGAATCTTCAAGTAACTTTCATTTTATCAGCTTATCTTTGGGTTTATCAGAGAAAAATACACCTTTATTGTATATTTTTCATTTTGCTTTGATCATAAGCATTGCCACAAGATATTTGTGTGTGATGGAGTTAGTGACCTGGAACTCAAATATGCCTTTCATCCAATTTCTATAGACTGACATTATTTTACATTTTGGATGAGCAATTGCTGAATACATAATCCCCTTAGCCAGAGTTTGAGTTTTCTTCTTTTGTCATCCCCTTGGAAAGGTTACATTCAACACACGAAATCTTTTTTTCTCTCTCTCTTTCTCTTTGTCATAGAAGATGAATATAATAATTTTACTTTAAGCTTGGTAAAATAGATTAGATTTTAGATTAGGAATGAGTTTAGAGAGAGAGAGAGAGCTTATATTTATAACTGTACCTCGGTAATCAATAAAGCCAATCTACACTTGTATCACCAGCATGGAAATATACGAACAAATCAATGTTTAGCACATATATATTACATTCCCAGCTATCTTCTAAATTGGGATTTCTGGCAGGACTGCAGCTGATGAGCTGTAAAGAGGAAAATATATTTCAGTTAATCCCTATGGTGGTTAGAGAATAAGTGGTAGAGAAAGCTACAACTCCCTCTTTCTCTTTTGCATTGAGTATTGTGAAAAAGAGAAAGCTGAACTAGACACATCATTTGTCTAATAGAGAAAAGCAGTTGTTAGATATTAAAAAAGTACAGATAATCCTTGATTTACAACAGTTCATTTAGTGACTGTTTAAAGTTACAAACAATACTGAAAAAAGTGACCTGTGACTGCTTTTCACACGACCATTGCATCATTCTCATGGTCACATGACCAAAATTGAGATGCTTAGCAACCGACTCATATTTGTGACAGTTGCAGTGTCCTGGGATCATGTGATCACATTTTGCAGACTTTTTGACAAGGAAAATCAATGGGGAAGCCAGATTCACTTAACGACTATGTTACTAATTTAACAACTTCAGTGATTCACTTAACAACTGTGGCAAGAAATGTTGTAAAATGAGGTAGAATGTCTTGCTTAGCAACAGAAGGTTTGGGCTCAGTTGTGATCTTAAGGTGAGGACTACCAGTACTCTGTTATAAAGCCTATTTTGCTCACCATTTCTGATTAGCATAATTTATAAAATATGATGACAGTTTAAAGGATTATTATTTCTGTATTATTCTATTCTTCTGTTATGGAAATATAACTTTTCATTTTTATGCTTCTATAAATCCATATGGAAGGTAATCACATAAAGATAAATATAAGCAGACAAGCAAATAAATGAAGTGAGAACAACAGATTCTTTTTTCTGCTATATAAACCCAACTTTGAACGTTATACTCATTTCTTAGACTTGTCATCTGCAATTAGAGGTTAAAATTTATTATTAATTTACTGTATTTTTAAAAGACACCTGTAAGCTTCTTCATTTATATCTTTGGATTATACTGTACCTTATCAAAACATTTTAAAGGTGCAGTGGGGATACAAAATATGAAAATACTTTTTCAACTTTCAGCTACAGGAAAGTCTGTCTAGACTTGTTATGGACATTGTTTGCTAATTATTCACTTTATGCACTATGTGGAGAAGGATATGTCAACTATCTCTCCACCAATTTATCATTCCAAATTATTCTTTTCATGTAGAAGGTTGAAAAAGAAAAGTTTAGATTTAGATTTCTTTGAAAACAACTTTTGAATGCAAATAAAATATAAGACAATTGGATGTTGTGAGAAATTTGTACACACTTTCCTGGAAGTAAGGTCCACTGAAGAATGAAATTTTTGTTTTTGTTTTGAGTAAACGTATTTAAGATTGAATTGTTTAAATCACAAGTTTAAATAACTCCCTGTAGTATCATTTACAGTTTATTTCTCCACTTTTGTTATGTTTTAAAAATTATTTGGTAATTCTTTTCTGTGTATAGTTTGATATTTTCTTTTTATCAACATTAAATTAACACATTTGGTGGGTGTGTTTTTTTTAATCTCTGCTTCTGATAATGATATTTTTGGGAAAGTAAATATAACTTTCTGCTTATTTTGTTTTATGCAGAAACCTAAGGTATGAATATAGATTTTTGAGACATTTTAATTTTATTTTCTTGGAAAAAGGGCTTGCATGATTAATTAGACTGCTTGTTATTGATTGAAGTTTAATGCCTTGCAACATTAATTAAAGTTTTTTTAACTTTGATTGCAACAGCCATTGTCTGTTGTATCAGTTTTGATTTGTAAACTATGAGAATACAGGTTTCTAAAATTTGTATTCTATGCCTTATAAATAGCTACATAATTGAACTTTTCCTTGAAAACTTAATGTCTGTAACACATTATGTTCTGTTTTTCCCCAAATCTATCTTTATTTCAATAAATTAACTTAAAAGAGAAAGATCTCTGCTTTTCAGCAGTATTAAAAAACTAACAAATTATTGCAAATTCATTTCAAATTCTGCATATTGCATATTCTTTATATGTCTGTCTTCTAGCTACTTTGGGATAAACTGTGCATTAAGTTCTATATTTAGTCATTTAATCATGTTTTTCCCTCAAAACATCACCTGTCAATATCAAAAATAATGGAACACATGTTGCAAAAATAAAATCATGGCTAAAAAGCTAGAATTCTGCTAGGATAAAATCTCAGATTGGTTCCAGTATAGTTAGGTCAACTAGATAAACGGATTCCAGAATATATGTTAAGTCAAAATGCATATTAGGTTTTTGTTTTTTTTTACAAAGAAATCTTCATCAGGTATAATGATAAAATAGATTAGGGGGTAAAAAGAGGAAAACATTGTTGACAATGGTATTAGTGACTGTTTTAAAATGAATGCACTAGAGGCAATAGTGTGGTTTGGCACATCCTAGTATGAAAAGAGTATAAAACAGAGAGGAAGCTTCTCTGTATTGACTGTAGACAGAAAGCAGAACAACCCATAAATACTTAGAATGTAAAACCTCCAGGGAAAACTACTGTAAGATTATAGGCTAGACTTGAACATTTGCAGGGGGGGGAAGAAAATTGGTAAAATCACTTCCATATTACTATCAAGAAAACTACATTATTATATTCATGAAGTCACCAGGAACTAAATTTTACTTAAAGATTTTACCTATTGATTCATTAATATAATGCCCTCTAATGGAGAATGATGAACATTAGCTGTTGGTAAACAAGATTTGCAATCTATTCCTCTATCCTCAATTAAGAACATTTAGCTGGCTTTAGCAATCACATTGTCCATGTGATTACTTCATTTTTCTTCTAGTTTTAAAATTATGTATGTGGAACAACTACACATAGTGCTTGAACTGGTCCTTTAATAGGATATTGCAGCAAGTTTTAGGAGATGAATACTTGTTGTCACATTCAGTTTTGAAACAGGCTGAATAGTAGAATAATAGGAGAGATGCTGCAATTCTCTTTAATCTTTTTCCCAAAATGCTTGTTCTGTTTTAATGTTTTATTCTCAAGTAACTGGTGTTCTCCTGATATTTGAAAAACTCTCATTGGTTTCACTTGTGGAACTTCACTGATTATAGCCTGGATATAGTTAAGACACGAAGTATAGTGTTGTTGCACAAAACGTAAAAGAATTTAAATCTAGCTGCAGCTTGAAGGGGACAAATATTTTAAAATTAGAGACTTCCTGAATATACTGCATTTGCCCAAGGTCATCTTAGCTCTTTCTAGTTCCTTAAGGAAAATAAAAGGTAAAGGTAAAGGTTCCCCCGCACATGCGTGCTAGTTGTTTTCAACTCTAGGGGCCAGTGCTCATCTCCATTTCAAAGCCGAAGAGCCAGTGCTTGTCCGAGGATGTCTCCGTGGTCATGTGGCTGGCATGACTAGACTCCAAAGGCGCACGGAATGCTGTTACCTTCCCACTGTAGTGGTCCCTATTTTTCTACTTGCATTTTTACGCGCTTTCGAACTGCTAGGTTGGCAGAAACTGGGACGAGTAACAGGCGCTCACTCTGTTACGTGGCACTCAGGATTCGACCCGCCAAACTGCCGACCTTCTGATCGACAAGCTTGTTTAGCCTCCATAAAATTGTCTTACTTTAAAAAAAATGATGATTTGGATCAGGAATGTATCGTGCAAATAATGCAAATACTTTTAATACTTTCTGGGATGATGTGGAGGGAAGGTGGTGGTAGCAGGAAAACCACTTGAACATACCTTGCTATGTGGACATAAATTTCAGATTGCCCTGGGACAATATAAGCCAAAGTGAAGCACAGGTGCAGAAACAGTATCATACTCAAGAGAAGTTCTGCTAATCAAAAGATATGATTGAAAGAAAGGCAAGTATGTCAATTTAAAAATCCCACTGATTTCAGTGGGGTTTCTTCTCAGAAAAGTACACACAGCTTTCAACCAGGTTGAAATGAAAAGAGGTTCCCCTCACCCATCTTAGGATGTACAGTGACTGTTGATGGAATGGAAAATTTATGTTGAACATTTTTGTTGTAAAGAAGCAAAGGGACTTTATCTGTTCAAGTAGCGTACATGAGTGTACTAGACAGAAGACTGGGAACTTGGAAAACAGTTGGACAGGAATCAAAGCCTTCATAATTTTTCTGGTTTTCATGGAAGGTGTCCACCAATTTGCACTAAAATATTTGTCATTATTGAAAATTGTTATTGTTTAAAATACTGTATTTCATTTTGATGCAATGAACCCAAGATTGACAGATAAAATACCATCATTAATTTTAGATAAATAGTTTTCTACTAAAAGTTGCCAATATATGGTGAGAGTTAACCAAAACTTTGTGTGGTATCTTCTAATCCAGATTCAGTCACAGTTTTGTTCCATACAGTATTAACCTTGTGAACTCTAAAGCTTCTTCTTTCCGCTATGTATTCAAGATGGACAGTGATTAATATTTATGTTATTTATATGTAAGAGTGTAGGTTTATACATATGTTGTATATAGCATGTTTAAATGTATGTTATGTATGTGTACACTTCTGAGAGCAAGCAATAAAATTTCATTTTTAATGTGTGCCAATGTGCCCACAGTAAAAAATGACAAATGTTATCTATCTATCTATCTATCTATCTATCTATCTATCTATCTATCTATCTATCTATCTATCTATCTATCTATCATCTATCATCTAATATTGCTATATTTCTCAAAGAATCTGATCAGCTTGTTGAAAGTAAAATATTAGGGCCTTTCATGCAACTGGATCTTTTGGGAATATGGACTCTTTGGTGAAATTATCCATGATAGCAGGAAGAATTCCTTCTACATGTTGGTTTAAAACAGGGATCTTCAAACTTGGCCCTTTTATCACTTGTGGACTACAACTCCTACAATTCCTCAGCCAGCACGCCTGGCTGAGGAATTCTGGGAGTTGAAGTCCACCAGTCATAAAAGGGCCAAGTTTGAAGACCCCTGGTTTAAAAGGTAGGATGGTCTTCTCCATCCAGAGAATCCTCCAGAATTATGAACTTCAGTTGCCAGAGTTTTGAGTGCCAACATGACCATTGCTGAGATTATCCTGAGGACAATCATGTATCTGGGCATGCCCAGTTCAGAGAATGTTGAGGTAGAAAGGGTTGAGCTGTTTATTCATTTTGTATTCTACAGCAAATTTTCTTAAGTGCTCAGTAAAGTTGTAGGCCTAGTGCAATTTAATCTATTTATATTCTCATTCAGGGAAGCCTCAACAGGCTTCATATATTGCAAACTACAGTGGCTCTGTGAATGAAATTATATACAGTATTGTGCAATTTTGGATTAGAGATTATAAAAATCAATCTTGTAAAAGTGTGAAAGCAGTTACCCTTGATTCCAATCAACTTTTTTAATCAATGTAGTGGGGCTTTAATAAGAATGTGTAGAATCCTAACAGTATCTGTCTGCAACTTCATAAAGCAGTCGGGCCTTTTTTTTTTCTGGAATCATGTTGATTCTTTTTTTAAGAAATGAACCTGAAGGGCTGCAAAGCTATAATGATTAGGTTGTGAGATGAACAGCTTTGAAACTGAAATGCTGGTCCTTAGTTACTCTCTCTCAGATTTGACCATCTTCGAATCTTTTAAAATGTGATCTTTTTATATGGATGTTTCTATGCACTGTGATTTTTTGTTTGTTTGTTTGTTTCTGTGTATGCCTCTGAGTCAGTGTTGACACCGGGTGACTGCCTGAACTAGTCCCAAGTTTTCTTGACAAGGTTTTCTTTGCCTTCCTCCTAGGGCAGGGGTAGGCAACCTTGGCTCTTTTATGACTCATGGACTTCAACTCCCAGAATTCCTGAGCCAGCCGTACTGGCTCAGGAATTCTGGGAGTTGAAGTCCATGAGTCATAAAAGAACCAAGGTTGCCTACCCCTGTCCTAGGGCCAAGAGAAAGTGACTATCCCAAAGTTACCCAGCTGGCTTTGTCTCTAAGGAAGGATTAGAATTCACAATCTTCCAGTTTCTAGACTGATGTCCTAACTACTACTATACTAAACTGGCTATTAATATTCACTATGAATTAAGGCATCAAACAATATTCTTTACAAGGACTCCAAATACAATTCCAGATTTCTTTTCCCTGGAGGAATGGAAGTAGGATGTAGAAGCACTGAGAAAGCATAAACTAATTCTGATGTACATAATTGATTGATTAACTGATTAATCAGTTACATCTCCATAGTCCTAATATAAAAGCAAACGAATGATGTGAAAGCCAGCTGGGTGACTTTAGGCCAGTCACTCTTAGCCCAACCCATATCATCTCGCAGGTGTTGTTGTTGTGTGGAAAATAGGTGGTGGAAGGAGCATTAGGTGTGTTCACTTTCTTAAGTTATTATAAAAAATAATGAAGGGGGATATAAATAAACATCTAGCATTCAAGCTGTGCTTGACTTATATCACAAGCAAAGTTTGCACCCTATCCATGGAACATCTTATAGACAATCAATGAAACTGTATTTTGTTTTCCCTATCATTTTTCCCCTTTCCCTTTCTTTGTTCTGTACTCACATTCCATATCCCATGTGACTTTGCAGCACTGAAATGTTTGCAAAATTTACCAAATGATTGGGAATGATTTAATCAGCACAGAGTGTGGAAATTCTCTTGGCCAGTCCTCAGACATTCCTGGCAATAATCAGAATGTCATGAGCCGAGGAAAGAAAACATTCATTTCTTCCTCCTGGAATCTTGGCTGTTGTATGAAATGATAATTACTGAGGCAAGCAACTTGTTATTGCCCTTCTATATGGCCATGACTGCAATTATTCCCAATTTCTGAAGAAAACTGATAAAATTTATGTTATAAACCAAGTAGAATGTTCATGGTGTTTCAAATCAGCATGCAATTTTTCCCTGTCAAAATTTGTAGATACAACCGGTTATGTATTGAAATATTTTACAAGATAGAAGTGAAGGAGACATGTGTATATCCCAAATTCATAGTAAGAATTGGAAAGAAATAATCATGTACTGTAAGTACCCTTGGTAAGATCTCAAAAGTAATCCTGTTAGTTTATTTATAATGCCTTTTAAAAACTATATAAAAAGTCATGCGCATATTGCTAATAAATTTTTTTCCTAATACCATCTGTTGGTGTACATGTTTTTAGTTGACAAAAGGTTACAGCTCATGAGGGACTCAATGGGCAAGTTCCAGCTGGAGATGGCTGCTGGACTGATTCCCCCTCCTCCCTCATTCTCTACTTTCCACCCATCCATCTTCTATCATATTGGTGTTTTCTCATTGTTCTCTTTCTCATTGTTTACCGTATATACTTGAGTATAAGCCGAATTTTTCAGCCCACTTTTTTGGGCTGAAAACTCCACTTCGGCTTATACTCCAGTCAACAAAAAAAAGAACTGTGCCTTCGTTCGGAACAGGCTGCTGAGAGAAGGGAGGGCTGGGCTCCGCACGGGCCGCGGGTCCGGCGTTCGCCCGCCGAACAGCTGATGGGCGCGGGCGTGGCCGGGCTGTCTCCAGAGCCGGGCGGGTTCCACCAGCTGGGCTTCCCACGGCTGCCTCAGCAGTTGGCGTGGCCGCCGGCGTTTGCCCGCCAAACAGCTGATGGGCGCGGGCGTGGCCGGGCTGTCTCCAGAGCCGGGCGGGTTCCACCAGCTGGGCTTCCCACGGCTGCCTCAGCAGTTGGCGCGGCCGCCGGCGTTTGCCCGCCAAACAGCTGATGGGCGCAGGCGTGGCCGGGCTGTCTCCGGAGCCGGGCGGGTTCCACCGGCGTTGTTCGCCCGCCGAACAGCTGATGGGCGCGGGCGTGGCCGGGCTGTCCCCAGAGCCGGGCGGGATCCACCGGCTGGGCTCCCCACGGCTGCCTCAGCAGTTGGCGCGGCCGCGGGTCCGGCGTTCGCCCGCCGAACAGCTGACGGGCGCGGGCCTGGCCGGGCTGTCCCCAGAGCCGGGCGCCTTCCACCGGCGTTCGGCGTTCGCCCGCCGAACAGCTGATGGGCGCGGGCGTGGCCGGGCTGTCCCCGGAGCCGGGCGGGATCCACCGGCATTGGGTGTTCGCCCGCCGAACAGCTGACGGGCGCGGGCGTGGCCGGGCTGTCCCCAGAGCTGGGCAGGATCCACCGGCATTGGGCGTTCGCCCGCCAAACAGCTGATGGGCGCGGGTGTGGCCGGGCTGTCTCCGGAGCCGGGCGGGTTCCACCGGCTGGGCTCCCCACGGCTGCCTCAGCAGTTGGCGCGGCCACGGGTCCGGCGTTCACCCGCCGAACAGCTGACGGGCGCGGGCCTGGCCGGGCTGTCCCCAGAGCCGGGCGCCTTCCACCGGCGTTCGGCGTTCGCCCGCCGAACAGCTGATGGGCGCGGGCGTGGCCGGGCTGTCCCCGGAGCCAGGCGGGATCCACCGGCATTGGGTGTTCGCCCGCCGAACAGCTGACGGGCGCGGGCCTGGCCGGGCTGTCCCCAGAGCCGGGCGCCTTCCACCGGCGTTCGGCGTTCACCCGCCGAACAGCTGATAGGCACAGGCGTGGCCGGGCTGTCCCCAGAGGTAAACTTCGTGACCCACCCAGCCCATGCATAAAACAGAAATGAAAAGTCTTAAAAAAGTTTTGTGCGGTTAAATAAACAGCATTTGCATATTGTTTCTCCATGGAGCACCGACAAAATTCGCTCGAATTAAGGAACGCCGGTAAAAGAACAAGTCTGTGAAAGCGGGCGAGAATTCATTTCTTTTAAACCGGCTGCAAGTACCAGGAGCCAAAGGCAGCCTCTCCGAAAGCCTCACACTGAAAGCGGGCGAGAATTCATTTCTTTTAAACCGGCTGCAAGTACCAGGAGCCAAAGGCAGCCTCTCCGAAAGCCTCACACTGAAAGCGGGCGAGAATTCATTTCTTTTAAACCGGCTGCAAGTACCAGGAGCCAAAGGCAGCCTCTCCGAAAGCCTCACACTGAAAGCGGGCGAGAATTCATTTCTTTTAAACCGGCTGCAAGTACCAGGAGCCAAAGGCAGCCTCTCCGAAAGCCTCACACTGAAAGCGGGCGAGAATTCATTTCTTTTAAACCGGCTGCAAGTACCAGGAGCCAAAGGCAGCCTCTCCGAAAGCCTCACACTGAAAGCGGGCGAGAATTCATTTCTTTTAAACCGGCTGCAAGTACCAGGAGCCAAAGGCAGCCTCTCCGAAAGCCTCACACCCAAAGACTCAGGCACGCCCACACCGAGGAACGCCGCCGCTGGCGAGGCTCGCAGACGCTGCCGTTCTTTCTTTCTCGTTTGCGGGAGCGCGAGGCGGCGTGCGCATACAGAGGCGTATATAGACCCAGGGAGCCGCCGAGCCTTCCCCCACCCGTAGAGAGAAGCGTTTCTGTGTCGGCACAGATACCCCTCGCTCGCGAGCAGCCTTGCCCTAGCCTGCCGGTCGCCCCCCCCAGATGTTGCGAGCCTCGCCAGCGGCGGCGTTCCTCGGTGTGGGCGTGCCTGCGTCTTTGGGTGTGAGGCTTTCGGAGAGGCTGCCTTTGGCTCCTGGTACTTGCAGCCGGTTTAAAAGAAATGAATTCTCGCCCGCTTTCAGTGTGAGGGTCTGGATGGGGAGGAACAGACTTCAACTCAACCCTGACAAGACTGAGTGGCTGTACATTCCGGCTTCCCGAGACACCTGGGATGTTCCACCTCTTTCTATGGGGGGTGAGCTTTTACCCCCTGTGGATAGGGCTCGCAACTTGGGAGTCCTCCTAGATTCACGACTCACTTTGGAGGATCACATAGTGGCCGTGACTAGGGGGGCTTTTGCCCAGGTTCGCCTGGTGCGCCAGTTGCGGCCCTATCTGGATCGGGAGGCCTTGTGTACGGTCACTCATGCGCTCGTGACCTCTCGCCTAGACTACTGTAACGCTCTCTACATGGGACTTCCCTTGAAGACTACTCGGAGGCTCCAACTGGTACAGAATGCGGCCGCGAGAGTTGTCTTGGGAGTTTCCCGGTACTCCCATGTTACACCTTTGCTCCGTGAGCTGCATTGGTTGCCAGTTGTCTTCCGGGTAAGGTTCAAGGTTTTGGTTATGATCTTTAAGTCCCTACATGGCATGGGTCCGCGATACCTCGAGGACCACCTGCTGCCGGCGTCGACTCCCCTCCGCCCTGTGCGCGCCCACAGAGAGGGCCTCCTCAGGGTGCCTCCTGTCAAGGAATGTCGACTGGTGGCCCCCAGGGGGAGGGCCTTCTCTGTGGGTGCTCCGGCGTTATGGAATCAACTGCCGGTCGAGCTCCGGATGGCATCAGACCTCCGATCCTTCCGTCGCGGGTTGAAGACCCATTTATTTGAACTAGCGGGTCTGGCCTGATGGGGGTACTTGGGTTTTTTATTGGTTTGTTTTAGTATTCTGGTTTTAACTTGGGCATTAATTTAATTATTTTTTAATGTTTGTATTGGTGTTTATATTTATGCCCTGTGAACCGCCCTGAGTCCCTTTGGGAGAAGGGCGGTATAAAAATCTCAATAAATTAAATTAAATTAAAATTAAAATGCTGTTTATTTAACCGCACAAAACTTTTTTAAGACTTTTCATTTCTGTTTTATGCATGGGCTGGGTGGGTCACGAAGTTTACCTCTGGGGACAGCCCGGCCACGCCCGTGCCTATCAGCTGTTCGGCGGGTGAATGCCGAACGCCGGTGGAAGGCGCCCGGCTCTGGGGACAGCCCGGCCAGGCCCGCGCCCGTCAGCTGTTCGGCGGGCGAACGCTGAACGCCGGTGGATCCCGCCCGGCTCTGGGGACAGCCCGGCCACGCCCGCGCCCATCAGCTGTTCAGCGGGCGAACGCTGAACGCCGGTGGATCCCGCCCGGCTCTGGGGACAGCCCGGCCACGCCCGCGCCCATCAGCTGTTCGGCGGGCGAACGCTGAACGCCGGTGGATCCCGCCCGGCTCTGGGGACAGCCCGGCCACGCCCGCGCCCATCAGCTGTTCAGCGGGCGAACAACGGAGTCGCTCACCCGTGCTTTCCCCCCCCATCGCTCACCCGTGCCGCCCCAAAAATGCCACTGCCGCTCGCCCGCTTGCTCGCTTCCTCGCCCGGGGACCAGCACCAGCCAGCCAGCCCGCCGGCGAGAAGCCCGGCCCGGAGGGGAGGGGAGGGAGCGGAGTCGCTCACCCGTGCTTTCCCCCCCCATCGCTCACCCGTGCTTTCCCCCCCCCATCGCTCACCCGTGCCGCCCCGAAAATGCCACTGCCGCACGCCTGCTTGCTCGCTTCCTCGCCCGGGGACCAGCACCAGCCCGCCGGCGAGAAGCCCGGCCCGGAGGGGAGGGGAGGGGAGGGAGCAGAGTCACCGGGGGCGCAGCCCGGGGCCCACGTGGAAACAAGGCTTTACACACACACACACACACACACACACAGAGAGAGAGAGAGAGAGAGACGGAGGGAAACAAGCTTGACTGAGGAGGGAAACAAGCCCCTCCCCCCCCCACACACACACACGCACGAGGAGGGAAACAAGCTTGACTGAGGAGGGAAACAAGCCCCTCCCTCCACATACACACACACGCACGAGGAGGGAAACAAGCTTGACTGAGGAGGGAAACAAGCCCCTCCCCCCCACACACACGCACGCACGAGGAGGGAAACAAGCTTTACTGAGGAGGGAAACAAGCCCCTCCCCCACACACACGCACGCACGAGGAGGGAAACAAGCTTGACTGAGGAGGGAAACAACGCTTGACTGCCGCCTCCCTAGCAGACCACCCCATTCCTGTTAGAAATGGAGCCCAGTACTTCTAGTACTCCTGCACCAATGGAGCCCAGTACTTCTAGTACTCCTGCACCAATGGAGCCCAGTACTTTTAGTACTCCTGCACCAATGGAGCCCAGTACTTCTAGTATTCCTGCACCAAAACAAAGACGCAGGTCATACGAAGCTGCTTTCAAACTAAAGGTTGTGTTAAGAGCAGAAAAAAGCAATAACAGTATTGCAGGTAGGGAATTTGGTGTTGATGAAAAACAAGTGAGGGAGTGGCGGAAAATGAAAGCTGAGTTGGAAAAGATTCCAAAGGCAAAAAAAGCTCGACGTGGTTTAACAACTCCATATGTGGCTCTAGAGACTGAATTGCATGAATGGGTTATGGAGTGTCGTCAAAATGGTTACTGCGTAACACGCATGGGAATTCGCTTACGTGCCCTTCAAATGGCTAAAGATGACAAATTAAAAGTACCAGGCATTGAAAATTTTGTTGCGTCAGCAGGATGGTGTACTGGCTTCATGAATAGGTATGGCCTATGTTTGCGGCAAAGAACAAAGATTTCACAGAAGTTGCCAAAAGACCTTGATGAAAAAGTGATGTCATTCCATTCATTCATCATAAAACAAAGAAAGATCCATAACTATGACCTGGGAGATATTGGGAATATGGATGAAACACCTATGACCTTTGATCTTCCAAGCAACAGAACCGTGGCAAGTTTGGGAGACAAAACTGTTTTACTCAGAACCACAGGTAATGAGAAAAACCATTTTACAGTTGTTCTGTCATGTTTGGCTAATGGAACTAAGCTGCGGCCTGTCATTATTTTTAAAAGAAAGACCTTGCCTAAAAAGGTCAAATTCCCACCACGAATTACAGTGCGCCCACATGTTAAAGGCTGGATGGATGAAGATGGAACAAAAAAGTGGCTGGAAGAAGTTTGGAATGGACGACCAGGAGCAGCCTTAAAGAAAAAACCATCATTGCTAGTTTGGGATATGTTCAGAGCCCACACATCTGATGACATAAAAAGATTGGCAAAGTCTTCTCAAGTTACTTTAGCCGTTATTCCAGGTGGGCTTACATCTGTATTACAGCCCTTAGATGTGTGTTTAAATAAACCTTTCAAAGACCGTGTGCGAAAGATGTGGTGCGAATGGATGTCATCTGGTCAAGCCCGACTAACAAAAGGTGGAAATATGATGAAGCCTGACATAGAACTGATAGCAAAGTGGGTTCGTGATGCATGGGAAGAGATTCCAGAGGACATGGTGAAGCACGCCTTCAGGAAATGTGGCATAAGTAATGCTATGGATGGCAGTGAAGACACTGCTTTGCATGAGGAGGACAACTGTGATAGTGATGACAGCGAACTCTGTGACAATGTATATGATGATAACCTCACACCAGCTACAGCTGCAGCTCTGTTTGCAGATACAGATGAGGAGGAGGAATCCAGTTTTGAAGGATTTTGATGCTTGTGTTTTAGCTTGGTTGCTTATTGAGTTAAGGTTTTTGTACATTTAAAGTTATTGTTAATACTTTAATATTATATATTGTTTTTGTTGAATATACTGATAATATATTGTTTTTGTTGAATATACTGATAATATATTGTTTTTGTTGAATATACTGATAATATATTGTTTTTGTTGACCCTCTTTTCCACATGCCTCAATTAAAGCAATTTTATTGTTATCTACCTGTATTTTTATTTTTGAAATTTACCGTGAGCTGCTGCATTTCCCAGCCTCGGCTTATACTCGAGTCACCAACTTTTTCCAGTTTTTTGGGGTAAAATTAGGGGTCTCGGCTTATAATCGAGTCGGCTTATACTCAAGTATATACGGTATTTTATTGTTCCATTATTTTACTTCTGTTTTGTTTACACTTACTTTTCATTTCTTGATTTTTATTGTTGTAAGCCACCTAGAGTAGCCCCATGGTGAGATAGACGGCAAATCAGTTTGACAAATAAATAAAGTCTCATGAGGTGTGAAGCCATTCTGATTTTCAAAGCCTGCACATTCCCCTTGCTTGTTGGTGTGGGTGAAGACAGCATCAATTGTTGTTTATTTAGGAATAGCAATAGGACTTAGACTTATATGCCACTTCATAGTGCTTTACAGCCCTCTCTAAGTGGTTTTCAGAGTCAGCATATTGCCCCCAACAATCTGGGTCCTCATTTTACCAACCTTGGAAGGATGGAAGGTTGAGTCAGCCTTGAGGTGGTCAGGATTGAATTCCTGGCAGTGGAATGCAGAATCAGCCTTCAATACTGCATTACTACCGCTGTGCCAGCATGGCTCAGTGGAAGAACTACGTTAGCCATGTCTGCAATATTGTCTGGGATGCTACATATCATCTTCATGACCTGTTTTCCTTGTTACCTTCTAGGAGGAGGCTTCATGGTATCCAAAGCAGAATATCCAGATTCAGTCACAGTTTTGTTCCATATAGCATCAATCATGTGAACTCTCAAGTTTCCTCTTTCTGCTATGTATATACATACATACATACATACATACATACATACATACATACATACATAGATGATAGATAGATGATAGATAGATAGATAGATAGATAGATAGATAGATAGATAGATAGATAGATAGATAGATAGATAGATAGACAGACAGACAGACAGACAGACAGATATTTTCTTTTTAGGGCAGGCAACAGAATTTCATTTTTAATGTGTGAGCCAGTGTCCTCACAGTAAAAAATGACAATAAAGGCTACCTTATCTTATGGATTCCTGATGTTTTTTTCTTATACTCAGCCCTCTAAATGTACTTCTTTTTGAGAGTTTGACTGATTTAAATACTGATACTAAATAAACATAGGTGTATGAGGCATTCTTTGGTTATAAGGAAATATTGTGCCTTCTAAGATGAAATTAATTCATTTATTTTTGAAAAGATCTCCCTCCCTTAAAAAAAGGAGAGATTTCCTAACTTTGTGGAGCTGATGGGAATTTCAGTAAATGAGATGTGGGTTTTTGAAAATGTTGCTGCTGGGTAGGCTGCTCCTTCTACAGGTTATTGCCACTGAAGGGCATAATGAGTTTCCAAGCATCAACTCAGCAAAATGCTATTTTGTTTACTGAATACTGCACACTGTGCCTATGGGTTCATCTCACTTTTGTTGCTGAGGGGCCCTTTCAAGACAAAAGCTTTGGGCTTCAGTCATCTATCAAATTTATTTCTAAGAAAGCCTTTGGGATCCAGCACATACTTGGATATAAGGATAATTGTAGAGGCTGGTGCTTTGCTTAGCAGCATGACAACCACCATTATTTTATCTATAAAAGATTGTGTGGGCTAGAGAGTCTGCAAATTGGAACCACCCCTACTGGTTGTCTAACTGACAGTCTAAGTTCTAAAACAGAATAGTTTCTTCGTTGCCGCATCATGTGGCATTTTCTGTTGTTGCTTATTTATACATGTGTGCAATTTTTTTCAAAAGAACGAGAAGCTATATTTTTCCTTTATTATTGTGATTCCAGTAATAGAAGGAGCCTAATTATATTCCTGGCAAACTTCTGTTCTTCATAGAGCGTAATCTTTGTGTTGTGGGTTTTACCTTGTCAGCCAGAGCAATTGCATCTTCCGATCGATAAACTTAAAATTGGTTCAGTGGTTAGTATAGTCTATAATTGGTAGGGGGTGGTGGTTCTGAATAAATTTCTCAGCCAGAGAAAACTCATGTTCAGGCTAGTAAAACAACTAAATGTCTGGAAATAACACACACACACAGAGAAAATGTTTTTTAATTAGTTTTTCACTGCGGTCTCAAATCAAAAAGCAAGTTGTAAAAATCGGTTAGACCAGGTTTTTTACATGATATATTTTTATTTGGTTGGAGAAATAGTTTTTTTTACAATACATATTGTGGCATATAGAAATCACACAAAGAATTTAAAAGGTTGCAGCATCCCCCCCTTAAAATCAGGAATAATTGAGGAATGCTTTAAGCTTGATAAAAAAAGAAAGTGGAATTTTCTTTTTGGCCATAGGATAAACTATCTATATAAATAAGAAATATAAATTTAAAAGTTTATTGCTGGAGACTTAACTATTTTAAGTGCTTTAATCTTAAACCTTTAATTTCAGGTGTAAGGGTTTAAACTAATAATACATTGGCAAGTAGAGGCTAAGTTTACAAGATCTGTTTTGTGATCCATTTATGAGACAGTGTCTTGCTTTCAAGTCTTTTAAGGTATGTCTGGGGGTGGGGGCTGATGAAAATGAAGGAGTTAAGGAATAAGGTGCCTCTCAAAAGATGCTGAGCTCAAGAATTTGGGTTCAGTAGCAGAGGCAGTTCTTCACAAGTGGCTTTGCTCAAAAAAACATAAAATCCCATTTGTTGTTTTTCTGGTTTCTATTGTTGCAGGATTAAGCACTGGAAATGCTTGCCAATCAACCATGGAATTGCTGTCAAATCCTAATCTGATGGAATGTCACTTTGCAGTTTTATATGCATAGAAAGAAAAGTTTAGATCAGTTATATTCTCGCTCTGCTGAGGATGTGTCCATATTTATTTCAAGACAGATAGCATGTGTGGCCCTGGAGAGGAAAAAAAGACAAACAACAGTCTTAACCCTGATGATCAGGAATATCTTGGAACCAATGAAGAATGAGGAATATATTCATATCAAGTTAGGAAAATATCTTGGTATAAAATGTTATTTTAATGAGTTCAGGAGAAACTCAACAAGAAGGAAAGTCTGGAAGATATAGGTCAAACAAGAACTAAATAATGGATTAAGATTTAAAGACAGCTCGGAACTTTTGTCTTTCATCAACTAGGGAAGGTTACTTACATTCTGGTTTTTATGCATTACAACCCTATTCAAAAATTCTATATGTAAGTGGTAATCTTCATAATCTAACTGTAGAACCTAATCTACAAGGAATTGTATGCTGCAATTGTTTTCATACATTTAAACACTAAACTTTCCATTCAGAAATAAAAGAGCATATGCTTTGCCATTCTGCATGGGGGTATACCCTTCTGCAGGATAAATTGGACCTTTAATCCATCTGGCTATATTGCTGCAAGACATATTTGAACCTCACTACTCTAGCCCAGATAATTTAGACTAGAGGAGTAAAAATTATGATCATCTATCATTAGTTTTGTGGAATAGGCAGAAGCAAAATTTTCAGATTTCCAGCCTTCTTCCCCTAACGTTTGGGAGGTTTGTGGGAATGTATTTAAGGAACAAAATGATTATTATGAAGGTTTTGAGTTTAAATCACTAATTACCAATCTCACTGCTTAAGGTTGCAGACTCCCCTTCCCACTCCCAATAACAATACCAGAGTTGTCTTTTGGAAAGCAGCCATTAAAATGCTGTACAAAACTACAGGTATGACATGTACAAATTTAAAGGTAACCAAAGATCTGCTTCTTTGCATGTATACACATGAATTGGAAAAGGTATAAAGCATGAGACTTTGAGAATTTGAAGTACAATTTGCACTGATCTTTCTTCTTATAAAAGTACTTCCATATGTCATTCTTATTATAATGTATTATGTCTGATATGTGTTGGTTGTTGAAACCAAGTGTAACCTGGCAGTCGTACTATCTGAATGGTTCACATTTAGCAGTGCTCTGCAATTAGTTCCTAAGAACATAAAGTTGTCTAGACTCTTTGGAAGCAAAGCCTGACCTTGTCAAAATATTTGTAAACCTTAATAAGCACTTGGCACTCACACAGCTCTTCTGGATGTAACACAAATATTGAAATCAGTTTCTTTCATATGCTAAGTACATTGCTGTCATTTGTAACTCTGGAAGAGGACTGAACAAGACTTTGCTCTGCTGCCGGCCATGTCAGGCTTTGCTTTGATGGATATGTAATGAACACACGTTTCTCTCTTGGAGGTGGAGCATGTGATCTAGAGTAGGGGGTCTTCAAATTTGGCCATTTTATGACTTGTGGACTTCAACTCCCAGAATTCCTCAGTCAGCATGCCTGGCTGACGAATTCTGGGAGTTGAAGTCCACAAATCACAAAAGGGCCAAGTTTGAAGACCCCTGATCTAGAGGTCTGTAATGTGTCCCTTCCCCGTGGTGATCAAGTGTTAAATGGGCCTGCAGAGAATGTGTAAAAAAATTTTTGGGGGGAGAAATTAAAGTAATAATGTGAAAAACTCAAAACATTTTCCCGATATCCATTGTGTGTTTTTTGTATAATTTGCTGTTTACTATTCCAGCACCATTTGGGTCTGCTTCCACCTAGTAACATGGGTAACAACTTCTGTTTCTTCCATGTCACTTGCCTCATCTGTATCTCTGATGCATATTGTACTGAAAGCAAATGCTGTCCATTCATTCAGCATGCATTTCAGCTGGATATTCTTCTGAAGAAACTCCTAGCTCTTTTTGGTCCAGTTAGTCAGTGATGTATTTGATCAAATCAACTGCCTGAAAGTCGGCTTCAAGAATTGACTTTGTCTTTTCCTGGACAGCTTTGCAAAGGGAAGCTAAACTTCTTCTAACTGCTTATTCTTCTTTCAGATGAGATTCATTTGTTATCTTCCATGAGAACAGAAACGCTTCTGCAACATTGAGTGTAGAGGATTATATAAGCCATTGGAGTTATTCTTATGGAACCTAATGCCTGCTAGTGATTCAGATGATGATGATGATGATTATTATTATTATTATTTTTATTATTATTATTATTATTATTATTGAAGTTGGAAGGGACCTTGGAGGTCTTCTAGTCCAACCCCTGCTCGGTCAGGAAACCCTATACCATTTCAGACAAATGGCTGTCCAGTCTCTTAAAAACTTCCAGTGTTGGAACATTCACCAATTCTGAAGGCAGGTTGTTCCACTGATTAATTGTTCTAACTATCAGGAAGTTTCTCCTTAGTTTTAGATTGCTTCTCTCCTTGATTAGTTTCCATCCATTGCTTCCTTTCCTGCCTTCAGGCACTTTGGAGAATAGCTTGACTCCCTCTTCCTTGTGGCAGCCCCTGAGATATTGGAACACTGCTACCATGTCCCCCCTCATCCTTCTCTTCATTAAACTAGACCAGGGGTAGGCAACCTTGGCTCTTTGATGACTCATGGACTTCAACTCCCAGAATTCCTTAGCCAGCCATGCTGAGGGAAAAGGGAGAGGTTTCCATGCTGAGCCATGCTGGCTCAGGAATTCTTGGAGTTGAAGTCCATGAGTCATCAAAGAGCCAAGGTTGCCTACCCCTGAACTAGAAATACCCAATTCTAGCAGCCGTTCCTCATATGTTTTAGCCTCCAGACCTCTAATCATCCTTGTTGCTCTTCTCTGCACTCTTTCTAGAGTCTCAACATCTTTTTTACATCATGGTGACCAAAACTGGATGCAGTATTCCAAGTGTGGCCCTACCAAGGCATTGTAAAGTGGTATTAATACTTCACGTGATCTTGATTCTATCCTTCTGTTAAGGCAGCCTAACACTGTGTTTGCTTTTTTGGCAGCTGCAGCACACTGCTGGCTCATATCCCAATAGGTCTGTGAAGAGAATATCCTTTAATTCTATTTTTTTTAAAAAAAGGTTAGATACTTGTGACAATGTACAGTAATTACTGTAGAGTATAACAAAGTAGCAACAGTTTCACACATTGGTTCTCACTACAAAGCACCAATGATTTTGTGTTCTGTTGTACATAAAGCAGCTTTCACAGAGGAAAAGAGCATGTCGGGTAAAAGGCTCTAATGATAACCTCTCTGATAAAAAAATATTTCTGTATGCAGGAAATAATTTTTATGTAAAGGTCAAACATTTGATGCATCACACAAAAACTAAACTAATACAATCACATTTTACACTTGATGTAAACTGAAGTGAAGAATGAATTCTGTTTACTTCAGGCAACTGGTACATAGCCAGTTAACGTGACTTTTATGGAAGTCAACAAAATATTAATATTAATGTTGGGCTAAGATGAGTTAAATAGAAATACTCCAAAAAATAAAAAAAGTAGGAAGTGGTAGTAAATTGTAATCTAAACATTTATCTGACAATTCTCCAAAACAAAAAAAAATTAATTTAGAGTGCTTTTACCACATTTAAATGTCATCTAAAGAATGGTCACATACATTTTACTAATATGGGTGTATACTTATTTTTAATTGAATTTTTATTTGCTTGAAATATTTGTATTCATTTTTCAGTTCAAAAAGATATTGGTGGCTATATTTATATATGTATATGGCATGCTAAAGTCTGAAGCACAAGGATAATGAAAACTAAGTAGTTTGAAGTGTTGGGACAAGATGACCATTCAAACAATGTTTAAAAGATTGTAGTTTGGTGCCTGTTGAATTATCCCATAAAAAACACCAGTATTTTCTATTTTGCCATTCTGCACAAGGATGATGATTGCAGCCAATAAACTTCTTTGTATAATTGTTTGCAAAATTCTGCAAAAGTTACAGCAACTAAACTGTTTTGAAGTGAGAATGGCTACCTTGTAATTAAAAATGCCAGAGTCATGTTGATGATTCTGTGGTGTCCTTTGTCTTCATTTTGTAAACAGGATACTAAAAACTTGCACTCTGATAGAACTCTGAGCCATAAACAGAAACACACTTAACAAAACAGTATGAATGGAATTAAAGATATGCTTTATTTACGTAATACTTGATTTTATGTTTTCCTCCTCTTGTCCTTGAGATGGCTTGCCAAATTTATCCACATTGCAGTAGATTCCCTGCAATGAGAAAGAGACATCAAAAATATTTTTTGAAATTCTAAATTTAAAATTACAGATAGTCCTCGATTTACAACCACAACTGAGCCCAAAATTTCTGTGGCTAAGTGAGACATTTGTTCAGCTGTGACCTATTTTACGACCTTCCTTGCCATAGTTGTTAAGTGAATCACTGCAGTTATTAAATTAGTAATATGGTTGGTAAGTGAATCTGGCTTCCCCATTGACTTTGCTTGTCAGAAGGTTGTGAAAGGTGTTCACAGGTCCCCGGGACACTGCAACTGTCATAAATATGAGTCAGTTGACAACTGTCTGAATTTTGATCACATGACCATGGGGATGCTGCTATGGTCATAAGTGTGGAAAATGATCATAAGTCATTTTTTCTAATTGTAACTACGAATGTCACTAAATGAGCTGTTGTGACTTCAAGTATCTCCTAATACTTCAAAGCTTGTGGTTTGGAGTGGCTGTGAAGATAAGTTAGAATAGCCAAATTGGAAGCATGGATAGAATAATAATCATTCGTTATACATATACATTTGTCATCACAGAAGTAAACTGAGGGACTTAATTCTTATTCTTGCTAAAGAGTATACACTACATACAGTATATAATAGCACATTTCATTTGGCATTTAGAATCTGGAACTGTAAATGTCTTGCAACTTGTTCTTACTGTGCTGCTTTATTACATGAATGGAAAAATGTTCTTGCTCCTGTTCTTGGACACATCAGCCAGAAATCAATAAGAGCAAAAACAGTAGATATTAACTTTGTATGAATGCCTGCAAACATTAGCCACAGTGAAACAAAAAGGAACCAATAAATGAAAGACTCTCCTCCATGTTGTCCGTTCATCTTTTAAAGACAATCCCC
>NC_139512.1:95397533-95484642 GCF_947247035.1 Vipera ursinii
TTATTGTCCCAGCAGCCATGAGACAGTTGTCAGGTATTCAATAGTTTTTGAACCATGCAAATGATGCATTGCTCTGAGAAGCCAGAAGCAGGGAAATGATCTTGTATAATTTCTTCCCCATAATTAGTTTAATGCTAGATTTTAGGATCAGACCATTTTGAATACCTACAATTGATGAAAGAAAATGATAGGACTCTCCGAATTTTCCTTCACTGAGCCTCTTTTGAACAATTTTATCCAACTGCTTGTAGCTCAATGCAGAAAGTATTTGTACTATAAACACACTTCATTAATTATAATTTTTATTAGAGCTGAACCATGTTACCTGCCCAAATAGTTTTCCAGTGAGCTTATGAAGACGGGGGGAAATGAAAATATTCCAGGGATAATATTTTGAGTTCAAAATTTTAATATCTTAAACTTGCTGTCTTTTAGAGGCATCTTCCTTTTTTTTTTCCTCTGCAATATTCTTCAGCCCAATGGAAAGTTGCCCTAGAGTGCACTAGGTAGTAGAAGTATAAACTAAAGCAAAAACAAAAGTTTTTAAAAGAAATATAATGCAGTAACGTGCAGCACACCTAGTTTTAATCATAAGCCTCTCTACGAGACATTTCTTTGGGGAAAGGGAGCTGGGGAGATTGAAAAAGGTAAGAAGGCAATCGTGGTGGGAGTGTCCAAGCCCCACTAGGGTTTGGTTTGACATTTCACACATGTATAAAGGTTCAGGAGTTTTAATTGCACTTTGAATTCATCTTTCCTGCTTTGATCTACCGTGTGGTTGCCACTGCCCCCAATCACAATACAAACATTCAAAGCAACTTTTCCCCCTCCTGAACAGATTCTTTATGTTTGATGAAAGTTTAGCAAGAAGTAGTATTTAATGGCAAAGTAGAACTGTAGTTGCTTTCTAATCACAAGACTACAGGCTTAAAGTCTGAATAATGTTATCTCTACCTGTGTGTGTTGAAGAATATTATGCAAATTACAAATAGTCTGATCTTGGAGTAATGTGCCAATCAGGATTTATCTCTGTGCCAGATTTCTCATTTCTCTGAATACTGCAATAATTTTATTGGTCTATTGTTAGAAGTCTAAGCATATCAATATTTGTATGTTTGGAAAGAAAAATAATAATTTAAATACAAAAGTACAATTTCTATTCTCATTAAATTAAATGTTTGAATTAGCATTCTTTGGGGATTTTTCCCCCCCTTTCAAACTGAAGATTTCTGGAGAAACAAAATGGAACACAATTATGGAGAAAATCATGTCAAATTGGAATGCCTTTGAAATAAAAATACTAGCTCATTAACATGTATTGAATACATGATGACTTAACATTTAAAAAGCAACAGAAACTTGGGTGGATTTATAAACTCTTTGATACCCTATAAGCAGCCAGGTTTATAAACTCCTCAATACTCTTCCAAATGAAAAGTTTGGGGCAAAAATGGAATTTTGTAAAAAGTCATTGTAGCATTAATTAATCCTATTGTTAAAAGTGATCATTTGGGATTTCCTGAAAATTCTTCCACTTGTATGTCAGTAAGAACAATCCCATCACATTTATTTGAACAAATTGTTCAGTGCTAACTAGAAAATATTAATTTGCACAAATATTTCAGGGAGAAAGAAAATTAATTTCAATTTTTTGATCAAAAGAGATAAAGGACAATATACAAAAATTATATATTTTTAAACAATGTATCCAGGTATTCCAACATGTTTTATGGCTAAGTACATGTTTTTATTGGCAATCCAGTTCCAAGTTGCTAAAATAGCCAAGTTTTAGATAGACATTATGTGACTGAATTGGTGTTAAATCCAAGCACTCCAAATAAGGGGGAAGATTTTGAGGAGAAGATGCTCCCATTGACAGCAACTCCTTGAAATTATTTAGGATTACATTCTACTGTGTGGCAGCTTTGCAACCATCTCCATAATAGTCTTGCATATGGCTCAATTTATGAAAACAAAACAAAATACTTACTGTAAGTCTCTTTCCTGCCAATCATATCAACCACTGACTGGAGCTGAGATTTTTCATAGCTCTGTTAAATAAACATGGTATGAACTAAGTTTAAGTCAACCCACCCATGGTGTGAAAACACAAGATCTTTCCTACAAGCCAGGAGTTAATACCTGTGGGATTACCTTTTCTACTTTCCAACAAAGCTGGAGAAAGCCCTGACAAAGATAACATTGTCTTCTGAGAGTTAGGTCACCATGACATATCATACCAAAGCTACTGTTTTGCCAACAGTATCTTGTTTGTGTTCAGGTTGAATTCATAACAGAAGCTTTGGTCTTTAATTCCCTGACTAAGGGATGTTTTCTTGGAATAATCTGCTTATGGTCAAAGATATATTTGGTAAGGAGAGAGGGGAGCAAAGGGCCTATACAATGCTTTCCCACAAAGGCTCAGTGGGACTTTACTGTTAGTTTTAATCATGTGGATTGCTTTAGTGTTGCTTTTCCATGGTTTATTTTAATGTTTTGTGTTCTTATTTAATGTGTGCGTTAACAGTTTTATTATAAAGGCGTGCTGCCATGCACTCTGCTGAAGAAAAGGATATAAAGAAGAGTAGAAAAATAAATGTTATTCTGTAAATACAATGCATTTTGGACTGTCTGTGGCTGAACTTTCCATCCTTACCGTCAGTGCTTAGAATTTATGAAGAGCTGAAGGGAGTATAATTGATGCTGTGTGTCTGTCATGGTGAAAAAAAGGGAGGGAGAGAGGAAGCAAAGAAGGGAAAAGGAGTAGCTTTGGATTCCTGAATGATAGAAGCATATAGTGAAAGAAAAGTGTTAAATATAAATGTTTCTTACATCAGGGCTCAAATCTTGTTTTAGGCATGAAATTAGACCAACCACAGTTAGAAGGCACAGTTGTAAATAACTTGGGACACATTTCACCAGACCATGTAGCATGTTGACAAGTAAATTTTTATTATGCCTACGTTAACTTGTTCTGGGAACTGAAAAGGGCTGAACAGAAAACATACATCATGACACAAAAGCTTTCAGATTGTTTTTTAAGCCACTATACTTGTTCGCAGTTTTCTTTTCTTCTGCTTTAGTGGTTTGCAGTATACTATATATCAATTCTATATTATGGAGGGAACACAATGGGGGAGGGGAGGGATAAATAAAGCCTTGAGGAACAGCTCCAGGTTTTAAACAAACGATAACATAAATGAGTGAAAAGTGCCCCAATATACCTTAGATATGTTTATTGTCTTCTGTTCTGAGTTTCACTGGATCCTTTCCATAGAAAGAAAGTATAGGAAGAGGGAAAGGATTAACATTATTTTAATTTAATGGGCACATTTGTTCAAATGTTGGGTGTTCCAAATTGGATGACATCAAGTTTCTAGGTATAATGTGACTGTGGATGTTTGAGAGAAAATATCCTTCCATCATTCTTTGGTCCTAGACAAAATTTGGAAGATTATCTTGCACTGTTTTTTGGTGTGATACTCTCAACATTCCTATCACTTCTATAAACATTATCTCCACATGTATCATGAATGGGGATATCAGCCTGCTGGATCATTGGCCTATACCAGGAGTAGGCAACCTCGGCTCTTTTATGACTCATGGACTTCAACTCCCAGAATTTTTGAGTCAGCTATGCTGACTCAGGAATTCTGGGAGTTGAAGTCCATGAGTCATAGAGGTTGCCTAGCCCTGGCCTATACCATAACAAACACTGTGAGGTGTCATCAGAGTCAACCTGCATGTGGTTTTATTTCTCTCACACTCTGCTCCTATTGACCACAATTGGAACCAACATTCTTTCATGAGAGGAATTTAAAAACCATATTGATTTAACATAAATTTACTTCTAAAGAGAAATGAGAGACAAGAACAATAAGTGAGTCAATTTTAACATCACACGATAACTTGTTCTCGCTTGTTAATTAGACTCTGATTCTTTTCATAGCTGAAGGTTGCATATCTAAGAGAAGTTTCTTTCATTTCACCTGCCACTTCTTGCTTATTTATTTTTCTGGCATGTGATCTTGAAATAATTACTCCTTGACACAAAAATAAGGCTATTCAAACTATTTAGAGCATTTCTTCTTTTAGCAATTCTTATGAGTCTCTGTCTCTCTGTGTGTATGTATGTGTGTGTTCGTGTGTTCATATATTCTTCTGCAATTAGACTCTGTAAATGATTTGTTTTTTTCCTATTGTGTGTTCATATATTCTTCTGCAATTAGACTCTGTAAATGATTTGGTTTTTTCCTATTATTGTTTTCATTTTTAAAAAAAAAAATCTGAATACCAGCTAACTATATATATAGAAAAGTAAAATTGCAGCTTGCAGACTACTTGCTGATTAACTATCTGGCTGCCTTTTGTATGTAGCATACTTAGTTTATTCATGACAGTATAAAGATCTTACATGAAAATTTTCCTAAGAAAAAGTGAAATTGGATGAATAATAATCAACAATATATCATTAGTATCTTTTAGTCTAAAAACTGTATATCAAAATCATATTAAATACTCTATTTCCTATCTTGGTCTTCAGCTTGTGCCAGTCACAATGAAATACTTCTATAGTTGTAACTAGTGTTAACACTGAAATACACATCCTTTGGATCAGAATTTAGAAGCTAGTTAAGGCTGTATATGACAAAAATAAAAAACAAATATAATGGGAAAGCATTAGGCCTTCAAATAAAAGAAGCAAAGAAACAGAACATATTGATCTTAAGTTTTTATACAGATATTCCTCATCTAGCAATTTTAATTGGGACCAGCAGCTTGGACATTAAGTGAAGCAGTCACTAAGCAAAACTATGACTATGCTTCTGATCGTACTTCAGCTTTCCTTTGCTTTACAGACCTGTGAAAGTTGTAAATGCAAGGTTGGTCATAAAGTTACTTTTCTATTACCATCATCACTGTGCATGGTCATTGTCCAAGGCATTCAGTATACAAGGACTACCTATAATCTGATAGATATAAGAACTGTGATGCAAAATGTAACATTCAAATTTAACGCAGGGGATCCTGTCGATGCAATGGAGAGAGGTCATTCCCACTCCTCTTGCACCATCCCGAGTATTCAAAGGATCTCTTTCAGAAAATTGGGTGGCTTTTTAATGTGACAACAATGTGAAAATTTCAGGAAAAAGAGAAAATGGCAATTGCTTTTTCCCAAGTAGACCTTTCCTTCCACAAGATCAAATTCCACCCATTGGATCCATGTGAAATGAACACATGCACGGAGAACATTCCGTAGAATCCCTTTTTGTTTTGTGGATTTTAGAATGAAACACACGCTGAGTCAATACCGGGGTGTGACTGAAACAATGTTGCTGCTGTAGCATTTCCAGCAGAGAAAATTGGGAAGAAATATGGCTGGTATGTTCAAATGTACTACCTTAGAGCAATTTTGTCCTACTGTATTGTCTTGTCTACACTAATATTTCCTGTACATCAATTTTTCCTGAAATTTGGTGGATAATCTTGTCTTACTACTTGTCAACACAGTCATATACACAGAGAGAGACACACACAGACACACAGACACACAGAAACACGCATGCACACTGACTTTTAGACATTGAATCCAATACCGTGCTTAGGGCAGGAATCAAAATTGGCTCCCTAGTCTCCATACAAGCCCACCCAGATAGGGAGCCATTTATTTCTTTGAGGATTTGATTCCACTACAAGAATGCTGTTACTTCTTACGAACTTTCCTCCACCTCTCCTAATATTGAATCAGACTGCATTTATGTAACTTAAATCCATTATTCAGTGTCTTATACTCTGGAATGAGAGAGAACAGGTTTTGGCCCATCTACCTGATACCTTTTAGGAATTTGAGGGGTTTATATTCCCATTTTCTAATCTGCCTGAAGGCCAAACAAATTTATCTTCATAGGACTTAGTTTCTTGTTCTGTAATAATCTTTATTGTTCTTCTCTGAACCTGTTCCAATTTTTATAAATCTTTTTGAAAGTGTAATGCCCAGAACTGGAATTTGACCTAAGCAGAATAGAGCAGAATAATTACATCCTATGATGTGTAAATTTTACTTCTTTTGATGCCACCTAAAATTCTATTTGCCTTCTTAGCAACCACATCACATTGTTGCCTCACATTCAGTTTTCAATCAACTCTATTCTACGATCTCTTTCAGTGGCAGATGCCGGTTAGGATGCCAAAGTGAGTGGGCTGGGCAAATATGCTTGACATAAAGATATCAAAGAGGTTTTCAAGAGTAAATGTTGTCAGCCCTCCCAGGTAAACCAGACAGGAAACACAACTAATTATATTTTATTGTAAAGGTACACTAAAAGAATCTTGCAATTTTGAAGGTATAAATGTCTGATTGCCACTTTTAACCATCTGATCAAGTAAAATCAGTAACTTTTTCCCCCCCTCTAACTATTAAGCAGTCCTGGATTTCAGGTCCTGCAGTAACCATGATATCCATATTGTAGAGGAAATAATGGTGCATGCTCTCCCAAGAAAAAAAAGAGGGCATCTTTCGATCCAACCATATTAGTATCTGCCCTATTTCCAAACTTTCCATTTTGAGGAAATGTTCTGGGCAACCAGCTACAGAGGATCCTGAAAGAAAGAGATTATCTTGGTCCTTCCAGTTAGGGTTCAGACCAGTTATGGATTGCTTAATTGGTAAATGTCTTCTGTCAGAATCTTAATAGGGGAGCAAGCCCCTCCTATCTAGTTAGTTTTTTGGCAGATTTCAGTACCATCTAACACCTTTTAGATTACCTTCAAGGGAACCAGTCACCTTGTTTTCCTAAAATGCTTCTAGGCCAGAAATAAAATTATAATTCCTAGCATTGTTTTCTTTCCCATTCCTAATTCAAAGAAATGGGAGGTTTGAGGTTTTTATGGCTACAAATGAACAAATAATCAGCTTTTCTCACTGCTGCCAGACTGGTGCAAACCAAAACAGAATAATTACGTAAATAGCCTCTCTGTTCTCTTTTACCATCACACTGGTGTCCCCAATGCTAACTACATTCAGAAGATTGTGGGCAAAATAGAATTGGAGCTGTCCAGCTACAGAGAGGCTGTTCTGTGTTTGACATAAATTATTTCAGCTCCCAATATCATCTTTTATATCTATCCCTGAGGGGAAAAAAGCCAGCAATAGTATCATGACTGGAAAATGTCTACATGTAATCCATTTGAAACAATAATTTTCAGTCTTGACACTATTGCAATTAGGTATGAAAAGTATCTGAAAGAAATTGCTATCTATTGTGTTGCATAGCTGTGCATCAGTTTTAAATGCTTCCCTTTGATAAGTTAATGAAGTGATTGCTGTATTACTTTGTAGATGAAGTGAGAAAATGCATAATGAAGAGGCTCTAAATATGTTGACCTTTTTCAAAAAGGAAATGAATCTCTTTTAAACTTTCCCTTTGGCTATCAGGTGCCTATTGAACTTGTTGTATAGAATAGATTGCTGATATTTTTAAATACTTTTCTTGCTTTCAGTAAATCATGTAGCCCCATTTCTTCACAGTGTTTTTGTGAAATACTTTCAGCTTTTATCCATTAAAATTAAACAGAATGTAATTATATTCCCTTAAAAAATCATTTCTCAACTCACTGCAAAAATGTGTAGCTATTATCTGTCAAGTATACAAATCAGCTTTGCCTTCCGGTAAGAATTGTGTGGCCTTTTAAATCTAATATGGAAGCGGCGCAACATGCAAAACAGGGCATATCTTTTCTTTATGATAGAAAATTATATGTGGACCCTAAGAGATCATGCTTTTAGCAAAAGAATAATTATTCATTATTTGCATGGTTAGATTTTTAATATTATATTTATAATAAATCATGTAATAAAAGTTCTGTAGGTAGATTATACAGGCAAAAACAGTACATGACAAAACTAATAATTGCTGTTGGAATAGCATCATATTTGCATAAATAATAATAGCAGCTAGATATTGTCAGGGGCAAATAGTTTATCTCATCCTGAAACCATGTTGTTGTAGATGCCAAGTTGGCTTCCTTAAAGTTGAAATTTTGTAATATTACCATTGCTGCAAAGCCTTCCATCTTGAAACTAACTACCTGTTTAGATTCAGATAAGACTAAAGAACACAGAAGAAATTCAGCAGGATATCCTTATCCATAATTCTGATTATAACCAACCTTACCCCCATTTTGAGGTAGCGTGGATCAATTATGCATACTCTCACAATTAAAAACTCATTTGCATTAAGACTGTGCATCCAAAGAAGACTTTAAGGAACCCTGTGGATGGCATTTTGATATAAGCAAGAGTTATGATACCTAACATGGTTGCCTATATAAATCTTAAGTTGAATGTCAAAGGAGAGACTATTGCAAGAGAAATATTCACCAAAGCACTAATGTTTAGCCCTGTGTGTCATGTCAAAGAGAAACTGGATACATGATAAGTAAAAAGAAAATAGTATGTATCCCATCACATTGCAGCTTTATGCATGTGGTAGGGTTGGAATAATGTTTCTCTCTTTCATTGATTAGCCTTGTATGGAAAAACCATTGCATTTACCAGAAATGTCCATTCACTATGTCTACCATCCAGCCCACTGTATTTCCCAAAGAGAAGCTCTTAGTTTGCAAAGATGGAAGTCTGCTTTGACACAAGGCTGGCATGAACTTGCCAATCATACTTAATACTGCAGTAATTGTTTATACAAACCCGACTCTGGGTGCTGCAAAAAGAACAGGTGTCCTATTAATATCTAGGTTAATCTCAAAATCTGTAATGAGTTTTCACAAAACTAAATTGTGCCCATTATAATTTATATTTTTGAATCATTATAATTAAAATATTATAACATCAATTTACCCATTCATGTTTATATTCACGTAGCATTTCCAATCTTTTTTTATCAGGCATGCCAAAGTCTGCTAAGAGGAAGATATCATTTTACAATCTTGCTAAATAAGTCCCCCCTGCCTCTTTCTTAATTTATCTCATCTCTGAAAACATGGACAAAATTACGTCTCTTTTCTCCCATCCCAAAAACTTTAAAAAAGTGGGGGAATGATATATATAACAGTTTAATTGTTTCCCATTTCAGATATCCTAGGGGATCGCCTTGAATTATAAAAGTTTGTCTTTTAAATAGAATATTTGAAATACCTTGAGGTTCATCCTAAAGAGATGATTGGTTATATAATTTGTAATGGCAGCTGGGCTGTTTTAATCTACTACTTGGAATGTTCTACAGTATGGCAGCACTGAAGAAGGAAGGCAGCTTTTTAAAAATAGAAACAAAAAGTGGAAAATTTCCTCATTCTACTCTGGATCCCTGAAAAAGCATCTCTAATAATGCCTTCTTTTGTTTGGTCTTCCACTTCATAGGAACTGGCTGCTTAATCATGCCTGTCATTTAATGATACAGGTCTTAGGTATAACAGCTCATTGTTGTCCATGAAACATTTGTCTAATGTATATTTTTCAAACTTAGCAAGTTTAAAACTTGTGTACTTCAACTTCCATACCGACTGGGGAAATCTGGGAGTTGAGTTCACAGAGCTTAAGCTTGCCAAGTTTGAATACTGGTATGCAGATTGATTGAATGATGGCAGATTGAATGTATGAGTTTTCTCCTCCAACGTGTCTATTTTTCTTTTGGAGTAAATAAAGTGCTAATTCCAGAATCCCAGTTAACGGTCATGAGCACAAAAGGGTAACAGTTAATTGATCCTGGCTCCATGTGAGAGCCTGGTTCTAATATTCTTGCAGTTTGCAGTATGTTTTTGCTTTAGGTTCCTGTTCTAAGGAAAAAGTTCATAATATCCTCTTAGTATGACTTTTGTCTACAGTATGCCAGTCAGGATACATATTCCTCCAAGATAACTTTAACAATCACAATTTGGGAAGTGTTCATGTTCCCAACTTGTGGGTTAAACAGCATCACAACCAGTTGGATTCATAGCTGGCTGACTGGCCTTACTCAGCATGTGGTCCTCAATGGAACTGCATCTACATGGAGGGAAGTGTGTAGTGGGGTGTCCCAGGGCTCTGTTCTAGGCCCAGTGCTCTTCAACATCTTCATCAATGATTTGGATGAGGGGGTAGATGGGGAACTCATCAAATTTGCACATGGCACCAAGCTGGCAGGAATAGCCAACACTCCAGAAGATAGGCTTCAGATACAGAAGGAACTTGACAGAAGGAAGATAAAGATGGAACTTGACAGAAGGAAGATACAGAAGGAATTTGAACACTGGGCACTATCTAACAAAATGAAATTCAATGGTGAAAAAGTAAGGTTAACAGAGCGATAGAATCAAGATCACGTGAAGTATTAATACCACTTTATAATGCCTTGGTAAGGACACACTTGGAATACTGCATCCAGTTTTGGTCACCACAATGTAAAAAAGATGTTGAGACTCTAGAAAGAGTACAGAGAAGAGCAACAAAGATGATTAGGGGACTGGAGACTAAAACATATAAAGAACAGTTGCTGGAATTGGGTATGTCTAGTTTAAGGAAGAGAAGGACTGGAAGTTTTTAAGAAGAGATTGCACACCCATTGGACACCCATTTGTCTCAGATGGTATAGGGTCTCTTGCCTGAGCAGTGGGTTGGACTAGAAGACCTCCAAGTTCCCTTCCAAATCTATTATTATTATTATTATTATTATTATTATTATTATTATTATTATTATTATTATTATTATTATTATTATTATTGTTGTTGTTGTTGTTGTTGTTGTTGTTGTTGTTGTTGTTGTTGTTGTTGTTGTTTCAGTGACATTAGAGAGGGAACTAATTCAGAATTGGATAATGATTGGAAAAATAACCTAGCTTTTTGAATTCAGCTTCAAACTCAGAAAACCTATTGCACAAACACTACAAATCTTAAACAGGACCCTCTTTTAAAACAAACAAACAAACAAAGACCTTTCATGGAATCAAGCTGAATGGTTTATCTAGTTTAATTTTCAAGAATTTGAGTAGGAGAAATATTGGCCCAATTTTTGTCAGCTCAAAACACCTGATGAAAGTGACAATTCTTTTTATTTTTCTGGGTCTGTGAGGCATGAGAAAATTAAATGGAAATGGGAAAAGATAAGGGATAATTTTGTTTTCCTCACCTTACCTGGTAAAATAAGTCCACCACATGTTGATAATATCAGCATTTTAATAGCAGTAATTTATCTGAGTGCACTTTGGTAGTGAAAATAATTCGTGTCTTTAAAATTAAAGATATGCATTAGCAGGAGAGTTTTCTTAGTTCTGTGATTTCAGTCAGATAGCCAATTTTAATTTTCAATTAAACATATGGCTCCTTTTTAACTGGATGCAATATGGCTATTATATATTTGCTAATACAATTACTATTTCACATTAAATTATATTTAGCAGCATGTGTGGTAGACATTGTTTATAAAAGTGGTGACATGGCTATCTTCAAAACTTTTATCCAGTCAGGAAAGAGAGCATAGGTTCAGAATGGTCAGATTTAAATTAGGCAGAAGTCAAGAGAATAAACGTTGGCAGTGAAGATACTACAAAATTGAAAGAGCATGAAGACAGTAGGAGAAAATCCAACAGAAGGTCTCCCATTATATATGGGTACATTACCTAGATACATAACAAACAAAAGGTAAGAGAAAAGTGAAGTAGTAGACATGAAACATTTGAATTTCAATTACAGTGATAACTATTATTTTATATTACACTTTAGATCTGCACTGTGCTTTTTTGTGCCGCCACCTATTGCAACATGATCATGTTTCTCTGGGGACTGTTCATATAATGTAATGGAATATACTGAACACAGTCTGTATATCAAATGAATCTCATTTACGTCCTCTTCTTTCTTGAGGAATCTCTTAATTTTCAGATCTCCTGTCATCTAGATCCTGTCCAAACACAGACTTCCTTGGCTTCAGATACAGCCAGACCTCCAAACTATCATCTTGCTTTACTTTCTTTTAATCAGTCTTCTGTGTACAAAGCCACAGAAGTGAAATGAGTGATAAAGGAGGTAACTAGGTGACATCATCAGGGCTAGCCCTCACTAAAATGGCTGAGGATTCAGGTCTACAGTTGGAGTATACATCTGAAAAACAGGGATCCCTGTAAATAGAAGCAGTGTCGTTCTTGCTTATTCAGAGGTAACTAAAATTAGGTCTGGAGTTCTATAAGAAAAAAGAGAGACAAAGGGAAAGGTAAGAAAGCAGAAGCCATAATTCTGAGGATTTTGTGTGACATTGATGACAGGTTTACCATGTTTAAGTGAATCATGGTGAAAAGGGTGGAAGAGTAGGAAAAAGAGTTAGAGCTGAAGTTTAGGACGGAGTTCTGGAAGTATCAATCCAAAAGTATATTAACATAATCAAAGAGGCACTGAGTGCCTTCTCCTTTCATGTACCATATCCATGGGTGGGCAATTTACAAGTACTTTTGCATTCCAACTATGTTCTCATGAGTAGGAATGGCCCAAACTTTCAGATCCTCTTTTTAAAAATTTTTGCAGGGAACTTCCGGTGGCTCCGCCGGCGCCGGAGACAGCCTTCCCGGGCTGCCCGTGGCTCAGCTGTGTGATTTTCGCCCGAAACAGCGCCGATCAGCTGTTCGGGCGAATTTGAAGCCCCCTCCTCGGGAGAAGAGGAGGGGGTGAGCTCCCAGGTAGGGGTAGAGTTCTCCAGGGCTGCCTGAGCTTTGAGCTTGGGCGGCTGAAGGATTGAACTCCCCCGTAGCCTGGGTTGCTCCCAGCTGGCCAGCGTCTCTGCTCTGGATTTTATGGAGCAGAGCCAGGCGTCTGTGACCATCCCTGCCTGAAGGAAAGACTATGAAAGGAAAAGAGCAGGCAGAGCGGTACAAGAGGGAAAGATGAAGAGGATTATTTTATTCTACTCTCGAGCTTGATGGACTTTTTCTAAAACTTAAAGTGAAAGTGCGTCACAACTGTAAGTAAAAGATGGCGGCTAAACCTCCTCCTAAAACTTTCCGGAGTGCAGGAAATTCTCCGGTGCAACAACATTCATTATTGCAGGCGCTGCATTCTTCTGATGTATTGACATTGAAGGATCTTGAAAAGCATACCCAGTTAATTTTGGAATCAATGGGTGTTAAATTTCTACAGATGGAGGAGAAATTGCAGAAATTGGAGGAGAGAATGGAAGAGAGGATGGAACAGAAATTTAGAGAGATGAAGGTAGACATTTTGACTTCAGTGCATAAAGTAGCTGTATGTGTGGAAGATCTGGAGGAAAAAGTGGAAGATTTGACTCAAAAGAATGCTATATTAGAAGCAAAAGTATTGGAAATTGAAGAGTTAAAAGACAAAATGGATAACGAACTGAGTCTGGCTCAATTTTACCAGATGCAGTTTGCTGTTAGAATTAGAGGTTTAAAAGAGAATATTAAGGAAGACTTAAAGCAGCTGGTCTCAGAGGCTTTTGAGGTGGTATTGAATCAGCCAGCATCTGAAATAAAACAAGGCATGGACAAAGTGTTTCGTGTGAACTCGTGGATTGCTAAACAGAGAAAGCTGCCTAGAGATGTGGTGGTTTATTTTTTAAAAAGGGAAATTAGAGATGAAGTTATACAAGCTGCCTATGATACTAAAGTTGTGATTGCTGATCAAGAAGTTCTGGTTTTAAAAGAAATTCCTCCAAAGATTTTAAAGAGAAGGAAGGACTTTATATTTCTTGTGCAAGAGCTTAAGCAACGAGATATAAGGTTCAGATGGGCGATTCCACTTGGCTTGAGCTTGACGTATGAAGGCAAAAGGTATTGTTTGGTTACTGTGAAGCAAGCGCGTGATTTTTACAACAATGTTTTAAAAGTAATCCCATCAATACTTTCGGAAGATGCAGAGGGATCTGGAGAAGGAGAATATCAAGAGGATGAAGATGGACAAACAGATGAGAAGGGTGTAGGAGGAGATCAAGCCATAAATCTTTTGGATGACCCTAGAGAACAGAGAGTGACGCGTGCTGCTTTAAAACGTTCAAAGAAGATTAAAAAATAAGACTTGCAGAAATCTATGGAACTTCTATAATGTACTTACAGCTAAGCAGTGGACAATGGACTAAATTTACTAAATACTTACAGTTAAGCAGTGGAACTAATGGATTAAATTTACTACAGAGGAAATGGAAGAAAGCTTTATGGGCTAATGTGGGTTAATTTGTGTAAGAATTATCTATTATAGACTATTTTGGTTAGAGAGTGATTAGGATAATAGGGATAGGTGTTTGTGGTGTGTAAATGAGAATTTGTTTAGAAAATAGACAATTGTGGAAGAATGTAGACAGTGGAGGAAGGTTTTCTGTTTTTTTTTTTCTTTTTTAACATGAATGACGCTAGTTTTTTTTTATCTTAGTTTTCTATATATATTTAATATTATTAAGGATTGGTTTATTTTATATAAGCTAGAGAGTGATGGATTTTAGAGTTTATAGTTGTTAGTATATGATTGTTTATGATTGTTTTTTTTTTTAGATATATACCTTGTATTTAGCTCTGGGAAGTCGGGGGGGGGGGTAGGGGGGAGGGGGGGAAGTAGGGGGGAAGGAGGGTGGGAAAGGGGGGAGTTAGGGGGGGGAGGGAGAGGGGGAGGGGGGAGGTAGGGGGGGAGGAGGGCAGGGGAAGGGGGGTTTTTTAAAGGAAAACTGTATTTTAAAACTTTTCAATAAAAAAAAAAAATTTTTGCAGGATTTGGAAATTTCAAAGACTTCACAGAGTGTCTTAAGTTTTGTAGATACTTGAAAATTGTCTCTGTGCCCAACCACCAAAATGGAATAACTCATATTTGGAGGATTTTTAGGAGCAAAATGGATGCCTTGAGTACTGCTACATTACAGAAATAAACAAACAAACAAATAAATAAATAAATATCAGTGGTTGTCTACTGTAGTGGCCAAGCTCTATTATTCTTAATATAGTTTTTGTCACCTGTTCCTGCTTTTAATAAGTTTTTGTTTGCTGTAACCATTGAACCAAACCACCTTTAGCATGTCTGGAGTTGAATGAATATTATATTTCACAAGTTTCTAGTTTAAGGATATAATAAAAACTCTTTGACATAATCACCTCTTTAATTACATGGGTGTGTTACAAATGACATTTATTTGAAATGTAATATGAAGTGCAATAACGGTGAGGAAGAGTATATCAAGACAAAAAAAGCTTTGAAAAGCAATATATTGACTTAATTAAATCTTTCTCATATGCCTGGTGGGGGGGGGGAAAGCAAATTGGCTTCTATAGTATTGGGTAGATATTTCAGATTTGAAATGAATTAAGTTGTTATTAATTTTTTTTGCCTGAATCCATCATTTGTAGTCAGCATAGTATATTGTTATTTTTGAGACGTGTTGGCTCTTGTGCCCAATGTAATAAATTGTCAGTACAAATCAATCTTTATGTAATGACAAAACAGTCAAGAAGTTCTTCCCAAGCTATTTTTCATCAGATTACAGATATCTGTAATATTGTCCAATACTGTGGAAAAATCCAACAGTACTATTTTAATTTGTAATATCCTCCTTTTTATATCTTATGCTTGAGTGTAATAACATAATTACACTTAAACTAGTCAAGTACAGTATGCACAAAGCCTGGAGAATCACTGCTTTCTACACATGCCTAGTTGAAAGGACAATGATCTTTCTGAAAAGAGATGTTTTATACGGTATATTGTATTCATGTATCAGCAAAAAGATATTAGAAAAATAACAGAAAGAGAGCCACAAAATCAAAGTTATTAAAAATATCCATACATTACTTGAAGGCATAATGTTGCCCCAGTTTGGACATCCCACAAAGTTTGATTTCAATATTTTGAGTTGAGAATTATAGTGGAATACTTAACATACAGTAGACTCGCTTGATAGTGAGATGGGTAACATATAAATTTAATAAACAAAATAAAGAAACATCATAAATTTCAGTAGCCAAGCATTCTTGGTATGTTTAACAAGCTGTCATTATAACAAAGACTTGGTAGAGGATATGTATTCAATAAGTACTTTATTCAGAAAATGACTAGCAGACTTTAGAAGGATGTCACCTTGTATATGAAGCTGGAAGTTAACAATTCAGTTGAGTCCTATCGACTTATTGTCAAGAGTAGTCTGGATTTTGTAGCTATAGTAGCCTCACCATAGGCCTTTTTAAATGCCTCTGTAACAGACCTTTTTAATGCCCCTTCTTGGATAAGCTTTCCATAAAAGTTGTCTCTTTATTTCACCATTCATTTTATTGTAGTAAACCTTCATATTATTCTTTTGTACATAGTTTATTTTTATTGCTGTATTCCCAATGTGCTGGACTTCAATTCACATAATCTTTCAGGCAAAACCTGCTGGGTTCTTGCCAGCTTCTTTTACTTTGTGCTGGTAGCTAATTTTGAGAAAACTTGCAAAACGCTGAATTACAAATAAGTTAAATATATATGATAACCTCAAGCTTTCCAGGGAGGCAGTGATTTATAGATAAGAGGGGTTGGGAGGGTGTAGATAAACCAAGGGAGAGAATAAATGATTTCTGTGTTTTAAAATGGATGGTGGAGTCTGGTCCTTGCAGCTACTTACTGCAGGGATTTAGTTGGAAAAAGCAAGCTGACATACCCAACTCTTCTCCCCCCAACTCATTTTTATTTTTATAGGCAGGTGTTCCCCAAGCACGCCTTTTGAATCATGTTCTTTTGGGATATTAGCTTTCCCAAAGTTAATGGAAAATCATTTTTCTTTCTTCCCCAGCAGTATCCTTTCTCTTTGTCATTTTTCCTCTCTTTAGGACCATGTGACCAATCCAATAGAGAAAATAATATGGAATGAATTTCATAAAAGGGAGGGGCAACCCAGCACCAGTTATATCACCCAAGTTATTCCAAAATGCAGTTGATCTACTTTGGGTCATGCTAAATATCTTTCCCGCTGTCATTCCCTCCTTTAAATTAAAGCAGCAGAAACCCTTCATGTTTCTTTTTTGTTTGAGCCACAAATGGCTGGGATTTTCAGCCCAATTTCCCTTGCCAATTTTGATTTCCCATGTTGATATTGTGTTACTGCACTGAGCTGTAATACTCTACAAAGCTTTGTACTCATCTTTCATCCATTGTCACTGCTTTCTTGTGCAAAATCTCTTATCGGTTTCAAGCTCTGGATACCTGGGCAGACCAAAGTGGCCAGTTTTATATCTGATGTATATATATTGCTGGAGAAGACTCCTGCAAGTCCCTTGGACTGCAAGGCATTCAAACTGGTCAGTCCTAGAGGAGATCAACCCTGACTGCTCTTTAGAAGGCCAGATCCTGAAGTTGAAATTCAAATATTTTGGCCACCTAATGAGAAAGAAGGACTTACTGGAGAAGAGCCTAATGCTGGGAAAGATTGAGGGCAATAGAAGAAGGGGACGACAGAGAATGAGGTGGCTGGATGGAGGCACTGAAGCAGTAGGCGTGAGCTTAAATGGACTCCAGAAGATGGTAGAGGATAACAGAGACATAAAATCAAGGTCACAAAAAGTATTAGTACCGCTTTATAAAGACCATACCTGGAATACACTCATTACATCTGCAGATAATCACCCGGCCACCTTGTTTAAGATAACTCGCTCCCTCCTTAATCAAGAGGTGAGGGAGGATCCCTTACAGGGTCGTGCCGAGGAGTTTTGCCAACATCTGTCGGACAAAATCACTCGGATTCGGACCGGCTTAGACTCCGACTGGGCAGAGTCTAACGATCAGAACATGGGTGATCTCGTCGATGTTAAATGGGACGAGTTCGATCTTGTGACCCCAAAGGAAGTGGACAGAATTATGAGGAAGCTGAGCTCCACCACTTGTTTATTAGATCCGTGCCCTTCTTGGCTGGTTTATTCTGCTCGAGAGGGAACACGAATCTGGCTCCAGGCGGTGATATCCACCTCCTTGAGTGAGGGTTGTTTCCCCTCCGTCTTGAAAGAAGCGGTGGTGAGACCCCTCCTCAAGAAACCTACCTTGGACCCAACTATATTAAACAACTTTCGTCCGGTCTCCAACCTTCGCTTTCTTGCTAAGGTTGTTGAGAGTGTGGTGGCACATCAGCTCCCTTCGGTTCTGGAGGAAACTGACTATCTGGACCCGTACCAATCGGGTTTCAGGCCCGGACACAGCACAGAGACGGCATTGGTCGCACTAATAAATGATCTCTGGAGAGCTCGGGACAGAGGCTGTTCCTCTGTCCTAGTTCTCCTAGACCTCTCAGCGGCTTTTGATACCATCGACCATGGTATCTTGCTGCAGCGTCTCAGGGGATTGGGAGTGGGAGGCACGGTTCTCCAGTGGTTCTCCTCCTATCTCATGGGACGCTCGCAGTCGGTATTAACAGGAGGGCAGAGATCGAGCTCGAGGCCTCTCACTTGTGGAGTCCCTCAAGGATCGGTCCTCTCGCCTCTCCTATTCAACATCTATGTGAAACCGCTAGGTGAGATCATTCGTGGTTTTGGAGTCGGGTATCACCAGTACTCTGATGATACCCAGCTTTTTATTTCTACCCCAAACCACCTCAGTGATGCCCTTGATGTGATGTCCTGTTGCCTAGAAGCAGTTCGGGTCTGGATGGGGAAGAACAGGCTTCAACTCAACCCTGACAAGACTGAGTGGCTGTACGTACCGGCATCTCGAGATATTCAGAACATTCCATCTCTTTCTATAGGGGGTAAGTCATTACCCCCCACAGATAGGGCTCGCAACTTGGGAGTCCTCTTAGATTCACAGCTTTCCTTGGAAGACCACATAACAGCTGTGACTAGGGGAGCCTTTGCCCAGGTTCACCTGGTTCGCCAATTACGGCCCTATCTAGACCGAGATGCCCTACGTACAGTCACTCATGCACTCGTGATCTCTCATTTAGACTACTGCAATGCTCTTTACATGGGGCTGCCCTTGAGGACCACTCGGAGGCTCCAACTGGTACAGAATGCAGCCGCGAGAGTTGTGTTGGGAGTCTCCCGATACTCCCATGTTACACCTCTACTCCGTGAACTGCATTGGCTCCCAGTTGTCCTCCGGGTAAGATTCAAGGTGCTGGTAATGGTTTTCAAAGCCCTACATGGCATGGGTCCGGAGTACCTTAGGAATCACCTGCTGCCAGCGTCAACGTCCCTCCATCCAGTGCGCTCTCACAGAGAGGGCCTCCTAAGGGTTCCGCCGTTCGGAGAATGCTGTCTGGTGGCTCCCAGAGGGAGGGCTTTCTCTGTGAGCGCGCCTGACCTATGGAACCGTTTACCGGTTGAGCTCCGGATGGCTCCCGACCTTTGCTCCTTCCGACGCGACCTAAAAACATATCTGTTTAAGCAATCCGGTCTGGTCTGACGGGTTCTGTTTTAATTATTGTTTTAAGATAACTATCTTCTGCATTTGGGCAAAATTAGGGTTTAATTTGTTTTCAATATCTGTATTTGTGCATTCTGTTATTTATGTCACTGTTCACCGCCCTGAGTCCTTAGGGAGAAGGGCGGTATACAAATCAAATAAATAAATAAAATAAATAAATAATACTGCTGCCAATTTTGGTCACCATATCACAAAAAAGATGCTGAGAGTTTGGGAAAAATTCAGAGAAGAGCAACTAAGATGATCAAAGGCCTGGGGACTAAAACATATGAAGAATGGCTGCGGGACTTGGGTTTGGCTAGTCTAAAGAAAAGAAGTAATAGGGGAGACATTATAGCAGTATTCCAGTATTTGAGGGACTGCCAAAAAGAAGAGGGGCTCACGTTATTCACCAAAGCACCAGGATGAGAAACAATGGTTGGAAACTGATCAAAGAGAGAAGCAACCTGGAATTAAGGAGAAACTTTCTGACACTGAGGACAGTTAACCAGTGGAATGCCTTCCTTCCAGAAATCGTGGGCACTCCATCACTGGAGATTTTTAAGAGACTAGATAATCACGTGTCTGAAATGGTATAGATTTTCCTGCTTGAGCAGGGGGCTGGATTAGAAGATCTCCAAGGTCCCTTCCAGATTCTATTCCTATTCTATTCCTATTCTATTCTATTCTATTCTATTCTATTCTATTCTATTCTATTCTATTCTATTCTATTCTATTCTATTCTATTCTATTCTATTCTATTCTATTCTTATTCTATTGAAGGCAGTGATATAGAATATTCATCCAGGTTAGAAAGTGTAAAGCTCAGTTTTGCTCATGGCTATAATTCCAAATATAAGCTGCTCAACTTTAAAAAAAAACCATCTAAATCTACTTCCATATTCTAAGTCATATTTATCCTTACATTTTCTTGCTCTTTGTGGGAAATTAGACTTTTGATGGTATTTTAATATATTTTAAATAGTTTAATTTCTTTGGGTCTAGTATTATGAAAAAGACGCTGGTTTCAAATCCAATATCTTGTCAATAGAGTGGAAACATTTAATAGGCTTAATGGTTCCGTGGAACCAAATTAGTTTATTGAAACCTCCTTTTGCATTAAGGTGTTTGTTCTGAATGAATATCAGTGACAAATTCAGTTGTATTGAACAAGGAACACACTGAAATATATCATTTTTATGACCATCAACTAATTAATTTTTGTGCTTCTCCTGCTTGTAATTTCTTTTTTCTCTGACACTAATGAATGTGCAATATAAAATAGTTGTAAAATCATATACATCGTATATATACTGTATCATATATAATACAAGATATGTATATCCTGTACTCCCAGCAACTGGAAAATAATTGTCATATGTTATCACCCCTGTAGAAGGGCAATTGCATCTAAAGATATATTAGTGTGTTTTTACTCACACAAGAAAACTTCATAGAAATTATGCAGGATTGTCAGGTGAGAGAAGTACTTGTTTTGAATTAAGCTTGAAATTTTTTAAAAAAAATTCAAGGCCACAGTAAACAAAGAAAAAACTATGTAGATTGCATTTGAGTTTGGACACTGGAAAGAGGGAGGAGACTCAATAGCTTTGAAGGATAGGAAAGTGGCAGAATTAGGTTATAATTCTGTCATTTCTCCCCTGCCTTCTCTATTCTCTCCTGCTTATGCTGTCTTGGAGAACCCCCAGTTCTCTGGAGCAGATCTGAAGGCATATCAAGAAGTAGACAAAGAGAGGAAAAAACATTGATGGATGCCTTACTGCAATTTTGGTGCCACCATCATTAAAAGAATGGGAAAAAATAAGTATTTATAAGAATTTCAGTCTTATTTCTCTTATATTTTGCTTACTTTGAAATATGTCTAATTTATTAAAACAAATAGATTAATCAGTATCTGTACATCATACCTCTGTGATACAATCATATAATTTCCTTTCTTACTCAATAGATTGTACTATTATTATTATCAGCTCAATCCACTGCAGATGATGGCTTTTTCATTGACGATCATGGAACATAAACTAAAGTGCTGGACCAGTGTAGTTTCTGGTAGATAGATGGTTGTCCACTTCTCAGCCTAGGGCTGACAGTGAGTCAAGTTGGCTTCCATGATCAAGAGAGGATTAGAACCTGGGTTTCCCCATTCCTAGTACAGCAATTTAACCCCCGTGTCATATTGGCTCTATGTTCTTATCATAGTGGGTTGCAAATATCAATTTATGTAATCATAAGTAACTCACTAAATTCATTGGGGACTTTTTCCTAAGTACCTGCCTATACACTTGTAGCAGTGATGGGATTCAAATATCTGAACAACCAGTTCTCTGTGTGGATGCTGCTTCCGGAAGTCCATTCTGGGCCTGGGCAACAAAAAATTAGCTACCAGTTCTGCCAAAGTGGTGTAAACTGGCTGAATCGCACCACTGACATATAGTCTTAATCAAAAGTGATGAATATCACTATGAAAGATGTGATGGAAATGATGACAATGCAATTATTGGTGTTTCCAATTTGATAAAATATTCCAATATGTAAAAGGATGCCAAAAAGCTTATTTACACTGCAAGCATCAAAGAGCAAACCATTAACTATTCTTTCGCTTTATAGTTCCAAAAGCAACAATCAACTTGCAGAAATATTATTGACTGTTTGAAGATGGTTTGTAATTAAGTATAAGAAAAAATAATTGCAAAAGATAAAGAAATATGGCTCTTGAACAAACTAAAAAGAGTTGGAACTGACTTGATTTCTGCTTATGTTTACAGCCAATTTACAAGATTTCTACAATTGCAACAAGCTGTTTAAAGTGAATGGTGGGGTTTTTTTTAGCAATATTTTAAAAGATGCATATCTGGGAAAGCAAACATGTAAACAGCTCATCATATGAACTGATTGTTGTTTTGCACAAATCTTTGTAGCCATTGTGGTGTGTGCAGAGATAAAAGAGATAAAAAAGAGAAATAAGAGAATAGTTGAATCTGCATTATCAAGTGGAGGGTACTTATGCTACTATTTTTTTCTGAATCTGTTTCATATATTTTAGTAGAAGAAATGATATCAACTAGAGATGTTTCAATACAGAGTAACTTCTGATAAATTGGATATTATTTTCTGAAAGGAAGTATGTACTTTCCATATTTTATAAATAACTCTCCTACTTTTTGAGATCCAAGTTAAGACAGTTGTTCTTGAGTTTTGTTGAAATCAATAGGACAAATTGTTCAGGATACATTGATTCCATGGGAACAAAATTCTGCTACGTATCAGAGTCATTCCAAAATTCATTTGCAAGGTGATAGTATAAATAAGCACTTGGGAATTGGGTTTTTTCCCTTGGGCTTGCACTTAATGGTATTTAAGCTGCTAACCCAGCACTACAAATTACATTGAATGCTTATGGACTAAACGTTAAATGCCGTGAACACTTTAGGGAAATAATTCGGACTGCCTTCCAAAGCATTTTTCCAACTGCTTACATCATTACAGCTTGCCTTCCTGGTGTGGCTAGAATTAAATTCAGGCAGCTTTTCTATCATTAAACTTTTTTTCAAGAGGTTATAAATATTGTTGTTATGGTTCAGTACGAGTAAAAAATGTAGTACATAGTGTTTCAACCTAGGACCCCATGCTTTTTATAATTACAAAAAGGGAACTTTTGGAGAATTCAGAAGGGAACACCCACTGTTTTCTTTTTTAAAAAAAATCCACATATTTACCTGCTTAAATGGTCCTCAAACATGGAATTTAAAGTGGGAAATAAATCCCTCAACATGTGTAGTGCTTGCAGTATAATAACTCCATCTCACATTTCATCATGCAATAATAAATGATTTATATTTATCCCATTGTTTTATTGTGCTGCACTTAGAGGATGGGAAAAGATTAGTGGATTCTGCTAGGCTAGAACCTGTGAGTCTATTGAGATGTTGATTTTGTACAATAAGCCAGGAACAGAAGTACAACTGTGACATTATATCAAATAAAGTGCCATGTCTTCATTGCAATCTCATTAAACTCCATCTGGATGAGAATGGGTGGGCTTTTTAATTAGTCTTTCTTGGCATGGTTTCCTTCTCCTCGCCTGCTCATCTTCATTTTAACTGCTTGCCTCCTGAGCAATATTTGTAATATAGAGTCTCCTTTTTTCCTCCTTCCTTCAGGAAGATGCAATTTCTCCTTGCTTCAGAGCAATGGGAACTAGAGAAGACAATGCTTTAAAAATATGGTGTGGGACCCTTAGAAAAAGGATTAGACTTCCACCAAAGTTTTTAGGCACATGTAGGTGGAGAAAATGCAACAGTGCAAAGGGTTTTTGGTCACCATTTCATCCAAGATCTGAAGAATCTCTTGAGTAATTGACTGTTGATTTATTCTGGGAATGACAGAGGTCACAGATGAGCACCCATGGAAGAGAAGGAGCAAATAATGGAATAGATATAATTGTGTTATCATGCAAGTGTCATTACTTATGCAATTGTGTCAGATGTTGGGATATAAGTACCCTAATTATGTATCACTGAACATATCATTTTGGATTTCTTGTTACAGTGGTAGCCGTAAAGAAAACAATGTACTATAGTATGTACTAATGTAACATAATAAATGCCTGTATATCTCTCATTCTCCCCCTCTTTTTATATGCATAGATATTATGCATATGTGTATTTGCATACCAGCACCATATAAAGATGAATTCAAGTATCAGATAAAGATTCTAGAGATACAGGCTAATATGACGGCAGGAATCAAATCAGATTCCTAATAATCTGATTCTTTTTTTAAAAAATGGATGGGAAGAGAACCAGAACAACAATCTGTCCTTGAAAATTTTTTACTGGAGTTCCCTGCTTGCTTCTATACTGCCCCAAATTAAACGTCCCTCAAAAATCAAATGATTTTTTTTATTTTTTCCAGAATAAAAACAGGACTGCTTTTTTCTGAGCTTAGACTTTTTCTTTGGTAAAGACCCAGGTTCTTTCCATATTTTAATGTCACAGAATAAAATTAATATCTGACACACTGTTAACATTCTTTTGTGTTGCAGTCAAGTGTTTTTATGCTTTAAAATTTAATAAGAAGCAGACGTAAAGCTTAGGAAAAGACATAAAAAGCATTAAAACAGCTTTCAAATTTGGTGATAAAACTAACACTAAAATGGATGCTACTTACTGAATGTATGATTAGTGATGGGTGAATTATTTTCAACTCAATTAAGAACTGGTCTGGCATATATGAGCTTCCAGAAATAATTATTAGAAAAAGCTTATCTATTTTGAAAGATTTTCAAAAGCTGCCACAATCCTTTTGTCCTCCATAATTTTCACAACATCTGAAATGTACTGTAGTTGCCCCCTTTTAAAAACAAAAAAGTAGACAATACAAGAGCAGTTTACATGACAATGTAGATGAGTATCAATAAAAAAAACTTTTTGCAAGGAAGATTTTCTTTTTCCCAAAGAGAAGAGATCATCATCAGACAAATGTATTCTTTCCAATAGTCAGAAGAACAAGATCCAGAATTGGAATAGGCCCTTCATCAAAGTATGAGGATCATAATAAACCTCTTTGATAAGAGGCTTACAGAAGTACTAGTAATAAAGACATTTTTTATTCCCCATTGCAACACTATGAATTTTTTTTTCAGTACATATTTTTCTCAAAGTCTTTATCCTGCAGTGAAATGAATTGGAGGATTGGAAAAGAGGGTTGATGCATAATAGACAGAAATAGACATCAGATTTTTCCCCCTTTTATATAGTGCTTTTGGATATATCTTCAGATATTCTAATAACTGGAATACCCCAGACTCTAAAGGGCCTACTTTGTTGAAAATGCAACCTTGACTAAAAAAGAGAGCACTGAAAAATGATAGCAACTTCAGCCTCAAACAAAAGTTTGGATTAAACTGTACTATTAAAAATTCCATATGACACATTCCAATAACAGCATCAAAAATACTATTAGGGAAAAGCAACTTAAGTATATAAACCATAAAACGCCTATTTGAAACCTTGCACTAGAAGTACCACAGTTTTGTTTGAAGAGTTTCATATTTATCAGACTGTGATAGCAGGACCCCATCTCTCATGCTCACCAATCTAATTCATCCTACTAGCAGCATTATAAGCAGAGGCTATAAGCAGCTTCTATGATGGACTTAAGATATTTAAATCCATCTTATATATAGTATGTCACTGTTTATATGATACACTGGAAGAGGGAACAGCTGCTCTTGCTGTGTACATACTTTATAAATCTTGCACAATTTCATGTGAAAATATAAAATATCTTTTTAAATTGAATTGCATGGTTCTGTAGTTTTGTGGATATTACAGCTTGTTTTACTCTTTGTAGCACCATAGACAGATCAATATTTTTTTCTCATTCTCTCATTGTTAACCTGTCACAAGTGCAACTGTCTTGGTCATTCTCCCATTTGTATTCTCCATTTCCACAAAGAAATATTAAATGGAGTAAATGGTGATGTTTTGTTTGCTGCATTTCATTACATTGGTGTTAATATCAAAAGCTAACTTTCATAATCATAATAGCCACCAGCAGCAATCACATTTTATCTCTTTCAGCCCAGATGGTCACCATAAATTTGCTTAATTACTGAAAATTCTCAGCCATCTATTCTCAGCTGCGAACTCCCTGTTACCACCCACAATTAAAAAAAACAGCCCTCTGTTGTTTTTTTAAATGACTCAAATAAAGATCAGCTTAAATAATTTTGTTGACACTTCTTGCAGCTGTTTTTACTCACTGTTGCCTGCTTTACGCCATTATCTTGTTAGATTTTATATGTCATAATTCAGAGCCAACAAAACATTGCCAACATCTTTATCAATCATCTGTCTTCATTTCTGTTTAGCCCCAATGTAATTGCTCTCTCTCTCTCTCCATTTCATTTTCTTTTTTTAACAGCACGGAGCCAAGGAAAAACATATTTACAAAATGTTTAATTATTATTGAAATATTTTTGTTTTTGCTTCTTCCCGTGCTGTGCCTGTCCCGGTGTTTATCTCAAAGCAGCTGACATTACAGAAAACATTTGTGTATTGGAACTAAAGCTTTTACTCATGCCATAAGCCATGTAGATGAAATGTGGCATCCCACTTTACATTGCATCCATCCATTTTGCATTACATAGAGGTATTGGCTCAGCATCAAACATGCAAGAGGGAAAGAGCCATATCTGTAATACAAATGTGTGTTTAAGTAGAAGCCACCTCTCCTATGTCCATTCAGGCTTATTCCCATCTAACAGTCATTGGATTGCAACCTTTTTCCTGTTCCATTTTCTTATCACTATATTCTGTTCAACCACTAGCATTATAAATTAATCCTTATCCATCTTTATAATATATGAGGCTTCATAGAGTTGTTGCTTAGGTTACCCTTTAGTTGATCTTCCATTGCAGGACTGGTTTAAGGGAATGTAGCTGCAAATAGAGAGACCCTAAGCAGGGTGACAAGTACATGCAGGTTGTGAGTAAATGGAAGCAAGAGGAAGTTGTGGGCATGGAAGCAAAGAAGTTCACCCACAAGCTATCGCTATTTCTTAACAACTGATAGATTGGGCTGGTTGGGTCATTCTCTTAAACAAGTTTTTCCTCTCTGGCATGCTCTATATCAGCGGTGTCAAACTGCTGGCCTGTTGGGCCAGTTGCCTCATACAGAGGCCATGCCTACTCTAGCTCTGACAATACAAAAAAAGTTGTGATATGTCACGACACATCAATGACGTGACGAATTTGACACCCATGCTCTATATGGTACTATTCTGTCCTTGGATCGTATCCAGGGCTTTTTTTCTCATAGAACGCTCAGAACGGAGTTCCGGCACCTTTTTTGGATGGAACCTTGTAGGGTAGGCAAGGCGGGTTGTATGACATGTGTGAGTTCCGGCACCTTTTTCTTTTACAAAAAAAGCACTGATCGTATCTAAATGCAAAAAGTTATTTCCAATATACCTTCCTTCTCCTCCTCTATCTTATCTTGCAAAACTCTTCGACTATGTGTTGGAGGCCTCACATTTCTCAATCTTTCTTGTACCAAAAGTAAATAAAATGCTGTGTGTTTAGTAGGGCTCTTGTATTTCAGTGGCTCCTCAATTGCCTAATGTCAATACCTCTTGGCTGATATTCCCAGTTTTCCAGGAATGAAAAGAAGCGTGTTAGGCTATGGTGGCAAAATGGAACTAGTACCACCTTTTCTGACTAATAAATTTTACTGAAATGTATACATTTTCATGAGTTGCAGCTCATTTCATCAGTTCTGTGTGTTGTGGATAGATTAATGTGGATTTAAATTGAGGTGAGGCAGTGAGGGGGAAAGAGAGGCAGACAGCTTGGTTATGCCGATGCAGGTTCCATGAAACAGTAATTACAAGTATCTTATAAATTAGCCGTTGTAATTGATTAAAAACACAGTGTTCTTTTTGATGTACTTGAGCTATTCAACTTCTGTTCAGCTCCTGTGGTTGTTTGTGTGCAACCAGTGTGATTGTCCAGCATGGGTTGTAGGTTTTTAATAATGCATTTGAGTAGTTGGAGCTGTGAGCTATAGGTGACAATCATCAGTATTTTTGTTGTCTGTTTTTAAAATAGGTCCTCCCTGGGGATTGATCCTGCTCTATTGATTTGTCTATTGATTTTGTAGGGTGGGTAGTTCAATCTTTTACATGCTTAGTTTAGTTTTAACAGTTGAGCATCTCTGACAAGTGGCTATATACAGTAGATTTAATAGTGTGGTCTGAGTAAAGTGTTGTACATAGAAAGCTATAATGTACACAGTTTGGCTAAGTTTGATCATTATTAATTGCATTTTTATTTTTGTTCATTGATTTCTAACATTTCAGTCACTAGGTAGACTACTATGAGCGTAATAAGTAATAGGATCTTGTAGAATTCATTCATGAGAGTTCCTTTCTCCTTCCTCACTCCTGTAATTCCATCACTTTTGTGTTTTCAATCTATTCATAATAGATAGAATCTGTGCTCTATGAATTGGATTGTGAGAAATAAGGCAGAATTGTTGATACCATGTGATATATGAAAGAAATATACTTTCTAAAAAATCAGTAAACCCTTTAAAATGGATGCTGCAACAGTTATTATGTGCGTTATGTGTAGTTTCAAGAGACCACTTTACTATCCCATCTGTTTTAAAAAGTCTTATATGTCTTGTGTAGCAATGCAATATATCACATTAAAGTGAAGAACAACTATTGATATCTTATGCATCTGTTTTCTAGTATTGCCTAACCAAAGTTACTGTTTATCTATTTTGTTGTGTTATTTTATTTTATTTTATTCAGAACTGTTTTTGCAATATTCATGGAATTAAAAAAAAAGAAAAGTATGCAACTGAAGGATTACAATTTTGGAGAACTGTGAAGTCTAAAAAAGTTCAAATGATGGGGCGATTTCATAATAGTAGAAACTACAGAAAATAGGGGGGGAAACTTGAAATTGATTATAAGGTAATTTTGCCAGCTTTGCCATTATTAAGTATGTAGTAGCTTTAAACATTAATCATATTTTTGGGGAAATGACTAGAGGTGTTGACTCAGTGGATTTATCCTATTACTTATTACACTCTTAGTAGTCTACCTAGTGACTGAAATGTTAGCAATCCTATGTGACAATTTCTATCTACATCAATTGCATATTACTTTTGTAAATCAGATAGGTATCCTAAAGTAAATATCTGAATCTGTAAAACGATGAAACTTTTGCATTTGCCTACTTTAACAGAAGTAATCCAAGCTAAATATATGTTCCTACAAAAAATATTTTGGAGGGTTTTTTAATTTCTCTGGATTTGTTTTCATAAAGCATCTTTTTCAGTGTTGATGCTCCTCATCCCTTCTATTTCTTTTTTTAAAAGCTGATTATTACATGTACAATAAAATATAGCATTATGATAATTATTGCTGCATGTCTACAAGCAACAACCATTGAGCCCAGGTAGGTGGCAACACTCAGTTGGTTTTGGCTGATCTCAGACAACCTAAGCAAGGTTGGGTTTGGGCAGAAGAATGCCAGAAATCCCAAGAGAATGGCATCAGTGTGCCCACTTGCTCACCAGAAAAGCTCAAATTGAGAGGTTTTTACCTTTAACCCTTCGGTACAGCCATTTCCTATAAAAAATTCTGCCACATGCTGCTGCATATTGTACCATTTTTTTAAATAGCTCTGTTCTGTAATATATATATTTTTACCCTCACATTAATGGATCTCCTTTAGCAGATCTCCAGTTCAACAAAGAACTTTTCGGTCCAGGCATTCCACTGAAATAGTGGGCAAATTTGTGGCACCTGAAGAAGTAGAGATGTGATGACTGAGTTTGCATTAATTTCAAACTTCATTTGACAACAGTAGCAGGGCTTTGTATTCAATGTATAATGGTGACATTATGCAAATTATACCAATGATATAATTTAATTTTAATTTATTAATATTTCTATACCGCCCTTCTCCCGAAGGACTCAGGGCGGTGTACAGGGCAAGAATAAAACACAAAGCTACAAAAATTAAAAAGTAATTAAATACATGCCCATAAAAAACAATAAGTACATTAATAAAACCCCAATAAAATGATAGTAAAAACCCCACCAATCCCCCCTCAGGCCAGGCCGGCTTGTTCGAACAGGTATGTTTTCAGATCGCGGCGAAAGGAGCGAAGATCGGGCGCCGTCCGGAGCTCAACCGGTAACTGGCTCCATAGCTCCGGGGCGCCCACAGAGAAGGATCTCCCCCTGGGGGCCACCAATCGACATTCTCTGACCGGTGGCACCCTGAGGAGGCCCTCCCTGTGGGAACGCACAGGGCGGAGGGAAGTTGACGCCGGCAGCAGGTGTTCCCTAAGGTACTCCGGACCCCTGCCATGTAGGGCTTTAAACACCATAACTAGTACCTTGAATCTCACCCGGAAGACAACTGGCAACCAATGCAGCTCACGGAGCAGAGGTGTGACATGGGAGTATCGGGAAACTCCCAACACAACTCTCGCGGCTGCATTCTGTGCCAGTTGGAGCTTCCGGGTGGTCCTCAAGGGCAGCCCCATGTAGAGAGCGTTGCAGTAGTCTAGTCGAGAGGTCACGAGCGCGTGAGTGACTGTGCATAGATCATCCCGGCTTAGATAGGGCCGCAACTGGCGCACCAGGCGAACCTGGGCGAAAGCCCCCCTAGTCACAGCTCCTATGTGGTCTTCCAGGGTGAGCCGTGAATCTAGGAGGACTCCCAAGTTGCGAGCCCTATCTACGGGGGGTAATAATTCGCCCCCCATAACAAGAGGTGGAATGTCCGAATAAACCCGGGATGAAGGTATGCAAAGCCTTACTTTCTTCTTTAATGGACGGTTGAGAATAAGGGACTGTCCATACCATTAGTCTATTAAAGCAAGCTTGTTTTTCTGTGTTCATATAGTAACAATAACCATGCCTTTAGACTGCGACTTGATAACACTTCTTTTGTAAAAACTTCTTTCTTAGAATAAAGTCATGTGGTCCCCTCCAGTATGACTGATATAAGAAAATGCATACTGTATGACAGACATGTCAAACACAAGGCCCGGGGGCCAGATCCGGCCCGCGAAGTGGTTTCATGTGGCCCGCGAAGCCATCCTGGAAACAGTGAGGGAACAGCCCTCACTGCCTTGGCCCTGGCCCAGAGACCCTCCTTCTGCCAGAGACCCTCAGATCTGTCCCACTCCTGCCCAGGCCCCCATAGGCACCCTTGATGAGAACGATGTAGAGCTGGCCACGCCCACCCAGTAGGCCATATGCACTCTAGCCACGCCCACCCAGTAGGTCACGCCCACCCAGGCCATACCCACCCGGCCCCCTGAGGGCAACCGCAATGCTGATGCGGCCCTCAATGAAATTGAGTTTGACACCCCTGCTGTATGACATTTGTAAGAATTTGTGCAGATCTTCCTCTCCTCTCTCCACTCCTCTCCACTCCTCTCCTCTCCTCTCCTCTCCTCTTCTCTCTCTCCTCTCCTGTCCTCTCCTCTCCTCTTCTCTCTCTCTCCTCTCCTCTCTCTCTCTCATAATGTTAAGTAGCATAAAATGTTAGTTTATCTCTAGATGGAACCCAGTTTGAGAATCAGTTGATCAAAGATTCAGAAAGGTCGTTGAATGATTATCTATGATTGCTTTGAAAGAAAGAGCAGATTGTAATCTGAGTGTGCTTTTGCAAAGCTTGGGTAGCAGATCCTTTATTTCAACCATGTCATCTCCTTGAATAACTGCATTTCTGTCCATTGTGTTCTCATCACTTTCAGTTCTTTTTCTTGTGCTGTGGTTTACATGAAACAGCTCTCAATGGTGATAATAAAGGTACATGGTAGCCCTGTGAATATTTAGCTTGAAACCAAGTCATTAAGTTCCAACTCTTTAATCTCTATTATATAGTTGACATTCTGCAGCAAGAGGCAATATTTGTGGCTGAGATTATTTATTACATAGATATTAATATCTCAAGATCATCTCACACTTAGGACCTTTCTCAAAGAAGTCTCCTCCTCTTAGGGGGATGCACATCAGGTGTATTGCAGCTGTAGGAATGCTAGTGACATGCAGTCATTTCTACAGAGAATTTTTTAAAAAATGAATGTTTATATTACCAATGCATGACTATGTGAAACAAAGAAATAGAGATAAATGATGATAGACACAAATGGAAATGCTTGTTTTCGTTTAAAAATTACAAGAATTATTCTGCCCTGATTAGTCACTTGATATTCATTGACACACTCAGAGTGCATTCATTTAACAGGGATGATACAGGTTTCTAGAAGAGAGAAGACATGTGAAATGTCCAGTAAGAAGAACATAACAATGGGAAGTTTGGAAGATAGATACCTTTTTCACTAAAGCTATTTGTCCAAGCAGCTTGAAAGATCTACTATAATAAATAGTTTGAATGGAAAAATCTGCAACCAAAGTTATAAGTGTCAGAAGTGAGACAAAATTCCATTATAATTAAAATAGAAACAAAAAGCAATAAAATGAAAGACAAATAAAACATTAATGAACGGGAAATGAAATCAGTGAGGCATTATAGAGTGGAAAATGTGATGAGTTATCACACAGTGCTGGAGTCACCTTCAGAAACCTCCATTTTCAAGCTCACATATGTATAACCATAGGCTATTTTTTGGAAAACTGTTGCAGGTCTAAATAAGGATTGACTTCAACATTTTAAACAGAAAATTAAAGAAAAGTGCTATGCTACCAAATATGCTATATATTAGCAATTAAACATTGTCTTTTATCAGTGAAGTATTATTGGAACTCCAGTCAGAAATCAAAGCATAAGCAAGACAATTTGGACTGCCATATGATTTTGAGCATCCCACGCTGCCAATTCAGTTTCCTACAATTCATTGCACAAAATATCTCTAAATCAGTTTATTAAGGCATAGTTATAAATAGGTGATAACAATTCAAAGCTGGAACAAGGTGAGAAAACATGTTGTAAAGAACAAGTAGAAATTAACTCTAGCCATTTCAGAATATCAATAAAAATACTAATTGACTGGGAATATTGTTCGGTGTAAAATTCACACACATAAAGGTGTAAATTTTTGCAGTTTAATGGAAAATATATTGGCTCTAGATGAAAAGTAAATCAAAGATCATTAAAGAACCATAGGCATCTCTTCTTAAGCAAATGTATTTATTTATGAACAACTCAGGATTTGTAAGTGTTTCATTTACAGTGGTAAATGACTCAACCTGTTATTGTCATATTACATTAAGCTGATATGATGTTAGAACATAAATGAAATTGCTATAAAAAATTCAATTGCATATATCCCTAGCCATGACATGCCCTACATTTGATATCATTGCTAAGTGGTATGCAAGGAATCAATGCAAGTTTATTGAATGTGATGTGTGGAGAATGTAAGCATTGATTTTTTCCCACCAGATCCTATAAACAAACTTTTATTGATTAAATTTTGTACATGTAAAATAGACCTTGCCTTTACCGAAACATAATTTTTCATTGGAAAGTGTTTAGAATGGTTCTTGTCATTGTGTATGAAATAGATACTGTGTTATATTAATTCTAGCAACATAAAATTAATATATTTAGGCCTCCAGCTGAAATTACTAAGGAGCTCATTTTATTTATTTCCATATTCAACTGAATAGCTGTATACAAAATAAAAAAGGTAACAAAAAACAATAATCGCCGTTAGATATATGGAAAAAATAGCAAGAATATGCACAAGGGAATCTAGTGTTATGGCCTACTTCACTTTTTTGGGATCATTAAAGTTTGCAAAGCAAAGCAAAACAAAAACCATCCCACTCTCCTTATATTAGTAACATTTTTTTAATCTGCATAATGATGCAAAGTCATAGATTCATCCAAATAAAGTAAAAGTAATTTATTTCTTGAAGTAAAAAGAGTAGAATGAATTCTAATACAGTGAATTATTCTCACTTTATTTTCCAAAATTTAATAACTATTAACTATTAAACTATTAACTATTAAAATAATGTTTGAATTGAGAAAGTTCTGCAGTGACATAAAAAGCTTTCTATAACTTTGCCCTCTTTCCATCACACCTCCGGAAACCAAGCAGATTGAAAGATTATTTTGAACAGAAGGAAATGAATGAATCAGTGCTCACTAATCTCTGTTTTTGCCTTACAAGAAACCAAAATTCCAGGATGAAGGTTCATAAAATTGCAGCCAATTGTATCCATCTGTCAATAAAACAGTTATTATTTGCAAGGTAAATATCCCCTTTTTTTTGCAGAGTTCCATCCCCATGTGATTAGGGCTTGGAAACTTGGGTTTCTCAAACTTGGTGTTTTGAAATTCCCAGGAACAGGTCTAGGAAGATCCATGACTGGGATCTGGAAGAAAATAAAGATGTTTATTAATAGCTCATACAACTTTGAATTCCACCAATGAAACTGTTCATTCTTAGCAAATGATGCCAAATGTGGATCACTCAAGACAAACCAGAGAAGTGGTATCCAATGATTTTAATTTTTATTTTTTTTTTTAATTTTAATAATATTTCTATACCGCCCTTCTCCCTGAGGACTCAGGGCGGTTCACAGGGCAGAGTAAAATACTAAATACAAACATTAAAAAGAGATTAAATGATTGCCCAAGTTAAAACAATTGGTATACAATTATAAAACCCCAAGATAAAATTAAGAAACCAAAAAATAAAAAACCCCACCAATCCCCATCAGGCTAGGCCGGCTTGTACAAACAAAAACGTCTTGAGATCGCGACGAAAGGAGCGAAGATCGGGCGCCATCCGGAGCTCTACCGGTAGCTGATTCCACAGCTCCGGAGCGCCCACAGAGAAGGATCTCCCCCTGGGGGCCACCAATCGACATTCTCTGATCGGTGGCACCCTGAGGAGGCCCTCTCTGTGGGAACGCACAGGGCGCAGGGAGCTTGATGCCGGCAGCAGATGTTCCCTAAGGTACTCCGGCCCCATGCCATGGAGGGCTTTGAACACCATTACCAGTACCTTGAATCTCACCCGGAAGACAACTGGCAACCAATGCAGCTCACGGAGCAGAGGTGTAACGTGGGAGTATCGGGAGACTCCCAACACAACTCTCGCGGCTGCATTCTGTACCAGTTGGAGCTTCCGGGTGGTCCTCAAGGGCAGCCCCATGTAGAGAGCGTTGCAGTAGTCCAGACGAGAGGCCACGAGCGCATGAGTGACCGTGCACAAATCATCCCGGCTAAGATAGGGCCGCAACTGGCGCACCAGGCGAACCTGGGCAAAAGCCCCCCTAGTCACAGCTCCTATATGGTCTTCCAAGGTGAGCCGTGAATCTAGGAGGACTCCCAAGTTGCGAGCCCTATCTACGGGGGGTAATAGTTCACCCCCCATAGCAAGAGGTGGAATGTCCGAATAAACCCGGGATGAAGGTATGCAAAGCCACTCAGTCTTGTCGGGGTTGAGTTGAAGTCTGTTCCTCCCCATCCAGACCCGAACCGCCTCCAGGCAACGGGACATCACGTTGAGGGCATCACTGGGGTGGTTTGGGGTCGAAAGGAAAAGTTGGGTATCATCAGCGTACTGATGATACCCAACTCCAAAACCACGAATGATCTCACCCAGCGGTTTCATGTAGATGTTGAACAGGAGAGGCGAGAGGACTGACCCCTGAGGAACTCCACAAACGAGAGACCTCGCGGTCGACCTCTGCCCTCCTGCCAACACCGACTGCGAACGTCCCTGGAGATAGGAGGAGAACCACTGTAAGACTGTGCCTCCCACTCCCAGTCCCCTGAGACGCCGCAGCAAGATACCATGGTCGATGGTATCGAAAGCCGCCGAGAGGTCTAATAGGACTAGAACAGAGGAATATCCCCTGTCCCGAGCCCTCCAGAGATCATTCACCAGCGCGACCAATGCCGTCTCCGTGCTGTGCCCGGGCCTGAAACCCGATTGGTACGGGTCTAGATAATCCGCTTCATCCAGGACCAGAGGGAGCCGATGCGCCACCACACTCTCAACAACCTTCGCAAGAAAGCGAAGGTTGGAGACAGGACGAAAGTTGTTCAATACAGCTGGGTCCAAGGCAGGCTTCTTGAGGAGAGGCCTCACCACCGCCTCTTTCAAGACGGCGGGGAAGCTACCCTCACTCAGAGAAGCCGATATAACTGCCTGGAACCAGCTGCGTGTCCTCTCCCGGGCTGCATAGACCAGCCAGGAAGGGCACGGGTCCAATAAACATGTGGTGGTGCTCAGCCTCCCCATGATCCTGTCCACTTCCTCCGGAGTCACAGAATCAAACTCATCCCAGGTGGTATCGACAAGACTGCCCGTGTCCTGATCGCCAGACTCTGCCCAGTCAGAGTCCAGACCGGTCCAAATCCGAGCGATTTTGTCCGACAGATGCTGGTTAAACTCCTCGGCACGACCCTGCAAGGGATCCTCCCTCACCTCCTGATTTAGGAGGGAGCGAGTCACCCTAAACAGGGCGGCCGGGCGATTATCTGCGGACGCGATAAGGGTGGCGAAGTGGTTGGACCTCGCCTCCCTTATCGCAGCGAGATAAGACCTAATGTAGGCTCTTAGTCGCAATCGGTCGGATTCGGATCGGCTGGACCTCCAACCGCTCTCTAGGCCCCGTCTCCGATGCTTCATCTCCCGGAGCTCCACAGAGAACCATGGAGCTCGACGGGATCTGCACCGGGTCAGGGGCCGCAGGGGTACAACTCGGTCAAGAGCCTCAGTGGCCGTCCTTTCCCAGGCTTCCACTAAGGCATCTGCCGAGCTGTGAGCAAGGGAGGCAGGTGGGGACCCCAGCGCCGCCTGGAACCTCTGGGGATCCATTAAGCGTCTGGGACAGTACCATTTAATTGGTTCCATACACCCACGGCGGGGGGTGGCAAAACGGAAGACCAGCCGCAGGAGATGATGATCGGTCCATGACAGGGGCATAATAATTGGAGAGCCCCCACCAAGATCATCTAACCACCGTCCAGATAAGAAAACTAAGTCAAGGGTGTGGCCTCCCTCATGAGTCGGTCCCAAAATTACTTGCGTCAGGTCCATGGCCGTCATGGAAGCCATGAACTCCCGAGCCAACTCAGATGATCCTCCCAGCGATGGTAGATTGAAGTCCCCCAAAACTATAAGTTTCGGGAACTCAATCACCAGCCCAGAGAGGACATCGAGCAGCTCAGGCAGGGCTACTGCTGCATGACTAGGTGAAAGGTACACCAGCAGCAAGCCCAACTGCGCACCAGGGCCGCATCTCAGAAAGAGAGACTCACACCCGACTATCTGGGGAACAGTGGCTTCCCGCGGACACAAGGTCTCCCTCATAACAACAGCCACACCCCCACCCCTACCCTGAGCCCGAGGCCGGTGCAGCACCCGGAAACCTGGTGGGCAAAAGTCAACCAGAGGAATCCCGCCCTCTGGGCCCAACCAAGTCTCCGTGATGCAAGCCAGGTCCGCCTGCTCACCCTCAACCAAGTCGCGGACGAGAGGAGCCTTATTAGAGACAGACCTGGCGTTCAAATACACCAGCCGGAGCTCAGGAGGCTGCACACCCTCACTCCTGGGACCTTGGGGTAGAGCCAGAGGGTCGGAGTGCCCCACCGCTTGTAAGCAGCGGAGAGGCCTTCCCTGAGATCGATACGGCCCTCTGCTCCTACATCTGCTGCCATTCCCTGATGTCGTGGGAATAGGTAGCCCCACGACCAGCCCTGGACCCCCGGAGGTAACCGACCCCCGCTCCTCCCCCCTGCGATCTACATCGGCACTAGCCAGAACAGAGGTTGTTGGATCGCCCCCCTTGTCCAAACAACCAAAAGAACCCTCCCGCCTCCCTAACCCCCTAAAAATTTTTGACAAAAAAATAATCAGGGGCCTCTTGTTAGGTCTACGTCGAAGGCCCCTACCCGTGCCCAGCCAACTCTCAGGGTCCCAATAAATGGGCCCTTCCTCGAGGTTATAATCGGCTGGCAAGGCGGGTCGCACCCAGGAGGGGGGAGCACCCCTGAGGGCGAACAAGTCCGTGGAAGAATATTTAAAGGAAGGCATAAATAGCAGTCCGGTTCGCAGGCAGTCCATAGATAATAGTCCGTGAGGAGGATCTATTCAGAGGAGGTGTCCCAGGCCTCCGTCCAGCCGCTGCCACTCAGCTGGATAAACCCCCCGGGCAGGCCTACCACCGTCCTCTCACGACGGCCGCAGAGCCAGTTCTCAGGGGGATGGTAGTCTGGAACAACCGCACTGGGTATAGCATGCCCCATAGAGCTCTCACCTCTAGGGGCAGCAGATGTAGATTCAGCCATCCTCTCACAATGGCTAATACCCAGAGTTCTCTGTCCTTTGGGGGTGTAAAGGGCAATGCGCGGTCGATTGTAAAGGCAGAAATAACAAACCATCATAGTCAATTCTGCTAACAGCCAAGTCCCCCGTTGTCCCGCCATTCCTAGAGGTTGTAACTGACCACCACTCCATGGGCCCTCAGTTCCATAAGAAAGGGATCCGGAGGATGCCATATTTGATGAAGGTTGGAATAATCTGTCTTCTTCTCCCTCTACACTAATCCTGTCCAAATTCCTGGAAGTTTTATTCAAAAAACTTGGGCCAGTTTGGGTAGTTTCTACAGCAGTGGAAAATGTTAGCCTATATAATGTATTCTTGGTTTACAAAGAAGCTCAGCATCATCAGCTTTCCATCACTTCTGGAAAACTCAGAGATATGATATATATATATAACTAGGTGGCTAAAGGCTCCCTGACACCTTTTCCCCAAACGAGTTGTGCTTTTTTGACAGGCCTGAAACTTCCATTCTTTTCAAGCTTACCTGAAAATGAGCTCTGAACAGGTTTTGCATCTCAGTCCACAATGCATAGCATTGAATGACACACTCTAGATTGTAAAGGTTCAATAATGGCAGGGATTTGCTTTGGAGGAACAATGAGGAAAGGAGTACATGGAACTTGATTTTTTTAAAAAAACAACTGTTTTTTTTCAACATCAATTAAGATAAGAGGTACATTAGTGCTTTAAATAGAATAAACAGACAGGTTCTTAAGAAATCAAATGTAAGTGTGCCAAATGCAAAGAAAATCATAGCTCTGTTTGATAGGGGTTTCTTTTGTCTTTTGGTTTTTTAAAAAAAAAAATAGCAAAAGCTAGCACTATAAAATAATAAAAGCCGAGCCAGGGACATGGTTCTACAAGGTGGAAATAAGTAACCCCATTGATTTGGCACAATGACTTCACAATGCATTAGCTATAATTGTGGAGTTGAAACCACAGCTCGCCTGGCATATGAGTCTTTGAAACGGGTACGTGCTTTTGTGCTTGTCTCTGGCTTCATGTACTACTCTGTGGGTTTTACCTGTAACTGCACCAGCAGGATATTTTCTCACGCCAAAGATGAATGCAGCTTTTTGTACCAGCCCAGCAGGATTTGGCCTACCTTTCTCATGCCATTATACAGAAAGGGAGCATGCATCCATTATAAATATTTGAAACTTGAACCTACTGTGAGGGAAACCGCTCGAGTCAGAAGGAGGCTCGGCTTTAAACTGCAATATCTTGATAAGCAAGCACAATTTGTGAAACTCTTCAGCCCCTTCAAAACAGATGAAAGGTCTTTTCCATTCTTTCCCTTACTTTCCCCTTTCAATGTCTCACTCTGTTTGGTTCTTTGAAAAAACACAACCTGTTTTCAGAATGGCCCTGCTGTCAAATTCATCCTAGCGATGATCTTTGAAAAAGTTTTCAACTTGCAAACGTAGGTCGAGAGGAAGGAATCAACTTATTCACCTTCTCCCACTTTTTCTTCCGGAGAAATACTATTCCAAGCATCGTTTAAATCGGAGAAGTGTGACGCTGCAAAAAAATATCTGGTACAGAGAAGAGAGACTTGCATAACTAAGCAGGAATCAAGGCGATAATTGCATGAGGGAGGAGCTGCTCTGAAAGAGCACTTAGCTCCCATTAAATATACTCCAACTTTGATATAAAGCTAATTAAGGTTTTATAGATACCTACCCAAAGCTTCGCTGGCGCAGGTAGAAGACAAAATATGGCTGAGAATGCTAAATGTTGGCAGCATTATGCAGAAGAGTCTCCCAGAGTCATCTTAAAGGGGAGATGGGCGGCTTAAAATTTAATTAATAAATAAAAAGGACATACTGTACATTTCCAGGCTTGTCTTATTGAGGTCAGATATTCCAGAGGGTTTGATAAAAAATATTATGATGCCTCCCTAAACCAAAAGAAAACTCGAAAGTTTGGCAGGAAAAGGAGAAAATTGTTCAGCTGGAGTGACTTGTTTACTTGTTTATTCCTAAGTGAATCCACTTACTCTCAGGAGGCTGATGAAAAATGCAAGATGTTTGGAGCCTCCCTACCTTTTGCTTTCTGTTTTGTAACAGAAGCAGCCTCAGGCCCCTGCAGCTCCCTCCCCCCAAAAAAACAGCAGTTCTGGGAAAACAAATTTGCTCAGGCTATGTAAAAATTAGTTGGCTGCAATGCATTGACCCAGTTTCTCAACATTTCCTACCAACAAACTTTGCTGTTAGGAAATCTTGATAAAATGTAAATAGGAGGGAAAGCATGGAAACCTAGTATTGGCCACTTAGCAGATTGAATCTGACTTATAGATTAACAGTAATATGAAAGGAAGGTGAAAATTGAAATTCTGTCCTCAACGCAGCCTTCTTTCTTAGCTAAATGTTTGAAAAGAGTGGGTGATTGGGATTATTTTCATAATTTGAGTGTGTCTCTTGTCTTACCCTTTTTGTGCAAATATATGGAGGGAGCTCAGCAAAATTGTTTATTTTATTTATTAAATTTGTTTGCCGCCCATCTCATTTCGAAGCAATACTTTTAAGCCATGAAAAAAATAAAGTGAAGGCATAATTCAAGCATTTACCTTTAGCTTCCCTGTAAGAAAACCTCTCCACATGATCAACATGGAAATGTGTTTCTTCAGCCCAGGAGTTCACTTTGTAGCTTGAAGTAGCCTGGGTACACAGACTGTTTGTGGGACTGACTGGAATGGTAGTATTTGAGTTTCAAGGTATGACAGGATATCCATCTCCCTTGCTTGAATACTGCTCAGTTTAAATTCATTCTAGGGTTGCTACACAGCTCAAACAAATGTAAACTTTACATATCTGTAATCTTTTTCCCCACAAGGTTTTTATTGTTTTTTAATTAACTACAAACCACAATTACAGCAGGAAATGGAAGAACACATCAGCAGAGCCTTCCCTTTATACAAATGCTCTTTTGGGTGTAATGTGATATCTGAATAATGGGAGAATATGTGGATAAAAAGGCTTAAAATTCACATTAAATTATAACCTAAAAGAATTTTTTTACAAAATGATGTATCACTGTTATTTAAAACCAGATAAGTCACCTAGAATGTATAAAGGTATTTCAAATGAATGTTGGAGATTGTAAATGTAAAGAAGGGACTTTTATCATTTATGGTGGGCATAAGTCAAAGAAATATTAGAGTAGGATTCATATATTAATGCAGAAAATTCTTAAAGTGAACATAAATATTTAAACTAGAAACTTTCCTTCTGGGTCTAATGGAAAGAGAATTGGGGGAAAAATTACAACTCTGATTTTGTACATGGTGATGGCAGCAAGATAGCTCTATGCACAAAAGTGGAAGGATGCCTCGATTCCTACCATGGACGAATGGTTACAAAAGCTGATGGAATCAGCAGAGATGGGTAAATTGATTGTGCTAATAAAAGAAAAGAATATAAGTACTTTTGTTTCTACTTGGAAACCACTTCTGGACTTTGTGCTTGAGGTGGAAAAAAATGATATTATGATTTTGGGTTTTACTGATTAGACTGATTTGCCGATACCGAAATGGCTAGTGCATACTACTATTAAAATGTAAAAAGTTGACATTGGATTTTAATGTCTGATTTTACTGCAACAGAGAGAATCAGAAGTCAATGCCTTTTGTTTCTTCCCCTCCCTTTCTTCACACCTTTTTTGTTTTCCCTTTTTCTATTTTGTCCCCTACCATTTGCTTTTGTATTTTCACATTTTATGTTATAAATGAATAAAACTAATTTTAAAAAAGACCTATGGACTTCAATTTCCAGAATTCCCCAGCCAGCATGGCTGGCCTAGACAGATTTGTACTTGCACAGAAGCTAACTTTGTAAAGCCTTGGTGGAGCAATGGACTAATGCCTCCTTAAGTAACACCAGCTGCCTGCAATTAGTGCAGGTTCGCATCCCACCAGGCTCAAGGTTGACTCAGCCTTCCATCTTTCTGAGGTAGGTAAAATGAGGACCCAGACTGTTGGGGGCAATAAGCTGACTTTGTAAAAATGCTGCTGGGGGGGGGGTCGAAAGCCCTAATAAGCAGGCATATACATAGAATGAAGGTTATTGCTAAGCACATTGATTTGTGCTTTAGATTGTAAGCCGCCCTGAGTCTTTGGAGAAGGGCGGGATATAAATGGGATTTAAAAAAAAGTTCATTTGCATGGAGCCAGAGTCGTCAACAGGGTTGGGGGAAAGATCAAGTGGGAGAAGTAGCAAATTTGCTTCATGACATCATCATGTCAATCCCATGACTGAATCCAATATCAAGATGCAAGTATGAGAAGCAGGAATTCACATTGTTACATTATAATGTACTCTGTGTTCCATCATTCTGTCAATAAAAGTTTTCTTATTAATATTCAGTCATAACTAAGCTGTTTATATCCTGTCACAAAAGAACATACAGTTTTAAAACACTTCTACAAACAATTTTATCTGTCTGATAATGCAGAGACTCTCTATATTTTTGCTGTTTTGTTTTTTGTTTCTGCGCTGTAAAATTCTATCATTTCCTATATTTCCCTATATACTTGGAAAATCCTCCTTGTTTTCCCCTCTCTAGGATTATTAAACAATGTCATTCTTGGCAAGAGATATGCTGCAAAACTTCAGTCTTCAAACTACAAAACAGAAACTGCAATGTGTATATTGGGAAGTGAGAGCCTTGAAATGTATTTGTTGAAATATGTGCAAAACTGAACATTAGCTATTATCCCTCCACACCTTTCTCCTCTTGCACTGATGAAGAAATCAGTTTCATTGATGTTTCAATGTATATAGCCAGCCATACCAACAGGCTGAAGAACAGCTTTTATCCATGGGCTGTTAGGCTCTTGAACGGGAAATAATTTTATAATTTTACGTGTGACTGACTTGCAAGGCCGGTGTGTTGTGCAATTAGCTCACATGGTGTAACAAGATGGAGGGTTTGTTGTCACTGTGAGTTGTTGGGGGGGGCACGAAGGGAGGCTCAGCCAATCTCAATGTATACATGGTTGTACTTTGACAATAAAAGGTTCATAAAAGGTTCATAAAAAAGTATATTCAATCTGTAAAAAAAATCTTTTGATATTTGTAGTTTTTCAAACGTTGCATTCTAGTTTCTCCAGTTTTTCAGAAAAGATTATGTGGAAACGAAAGAAAAAGAAATTACTGGAAACTTGATTACGGGAAACTTGAGAAACTAGAAGAAATGGAAATATGTTTCCTCTATCAATCTGGGTGCACTCTTTTGATCAAGTGATGCCCAAAGCAAATACCAAATTAGATAAAATCTCTCCGTTCTACCTATTTAGATAATCTACCTATCTCCTGCCCAGTAGTTACTTCATTGAAAATGTTTGATCTATATCTAAACTCTATTAAAAATTATTAAATATATTATGGAAACTGGATATGTTTTTAAAAATATACACCAACAGCTGACTGAAAGTTTACCAGTTCATTATACCAGTAGAATAATTTTCTTCATACTAGTACCAAGTTTCTTCATACTAGTCCCCAACCCTGGGCTATGGCCTATTCAGAACTGGGCTATGCTTGCTGGCCCGTTGCTCACACAGCCCCGGTTCCCTTCTCCCCCCCCCCCACAAAGCTGGGTCACCAAGCCACAAAGGTTGGGGATCGCTGTACTAGTGGACCAAGTTTACCAGTTCTACATACCACGTGTGAAAAGTCCTAAAAGAGATATCCTGTCTATGTGCACTACCAAGACATTCCTCTTTTTGTTTAAGACATGGTCCTGAATCTTCCTTTTTACACATGGATATTCGAATTCAGATTCTTCTGTTATGTGGCCAAAAAAGTCACCTTTGAAAAAGTATGGCTGGTAAAGCCTGTGATGAGACTATTTCTCAATCTTACTCTGTGTCTGCCTCTGTGTGTGTGCGCGTGTGCGCGTGCACTTGCGTGTATGCATGTGTGTTTGAAGAACCTGTCTTTGAAATCTAGGCTTAATATGAAAACAAGGTATTTTTACAGTGCCAGGAAACCCGCAGGATGATCATGCATTTCATGCATAAGCTGAGGATTCTTAAAGGAATAGCAGCTTGTTGGCCACAACTTTTTATTCCTATTGTAGCACTTTGCCATAACATATTTAGTGAAAGACATATCACTTTAAGCCTGTAATGATATCGATGAAGCCTGTTGTTTCAGGGAGTCTAACCATTTCTAACTATGGCAAATTGCAGTGATTTTCTGTGGTGAAAAAGAGAGGACTAAAAATGGGCCTAAGATTGCTTGGTCTCCTTTCAGAAACATTTTTGCTTCCTTTTATTTAAACAGAACAGAATCCTTTCTAAACAGTGGAAGTTTTAGGATTTTTTCCCCCTACAATATTATATATACATTTCTGGGATTCAATAAAAATGTAACAATTTGAATAAAAATGCAAAACAAAAATGGAGGATAGTATTCTGGGCACCAATCACTTTAAAGAACTTCATTCTTACCTGTAATAAATCTTCAAAATATCCATTTAAATATTATTAGCATTCTTTTGATTTTGAGAATTATGACTTTAGGTATACTGCAACTTTACTATTCACTTTTAAAAGCAACTAAATACCCATTAGGACATTTGTGTAAGATAGTTTAGTCATCTGAAATTGCTTTCTTGTCTCACTTTCAAGCTTTTGACAGCATTATTTGAATATGAATTCAATTTTGGAGAGACACTAGGCATGTTAATTGTGTTTATAGGTGTAAAGGGAGAAGAAGCAAAATAATAATATGTTTAACATCTAACTGTGCAAGGCTCACTTTTCTAATCACTGGTTTTCAATACCACAACACAGATATTCATGACAGTGTTGATTTACAGGAGCACATTACCTAAATGTAAGCGTCTGGAACTAGTGTAAGAAGTAGGGCGGTTTAGTAATTCAGGTGTTGGATGGGGACTGGTAAAACCTAGTTTCTAATCTATTTCCAGCCACTATGTTGTTAGCTCCTTGATTGGGGTATTGTTTACTTTTTGATTGTTTGTCTAATGCTAATCTTGGTGTTAATCTCTGCTCATCTGAGTTTTGATTGCAGGTGAGGAGGCATTTTGATCATTTTGTTTCATTTTTGACTTTTTGATTGTCTCTTGAATGATGTTGCTTATCTCTATGTGCCTGTTGATGGCTGATTTGTCTGAGTGCCAGGCTTCCATGAATTCTCTATTGTTCTCTATTGTTGACTCCAGGATAGTCACAACTTCACAATTAGAAACTATGGTTAAGTGTATCCATGTGTTGTGAAATTAAGGAGTTTTTATTGTGTCTTGTGGCTGCTGGTTGTGTTCATGGATGCACTCTGCTACAAAACAACCAAGCTCAGAGAGCACCAAGAACCCTACAGTTCACCCCTGAAATACAATATTCTCTTCTATCAGTTCAATCTATATAGCAGGGATGCTCTTGTAGAAACATTAGGAGACAGCATGCCATTTTGAGCTCCCAAACACATTAAATAAATGAATTCACAAGGAATTATTCTATACTTAGCAGGAAAGCCGAATGTTTAGAGGAAAATCTCTCATGGCATTCAGGAAGACCAATGTCCAAGTAAGAACATGTAGGGCTGCAGTTTTAACTGGCCGAAATTAGGAGCTTTTGTAAAAGTAGTTTTTAGTCTAATTGATAGTTGACATAGGGCCACTGCAAATCTTTCCCTAGAATGATGCAGCATTTTTGAAAGATAAATATTCAGGTGTTCCACATAAACATGGAAATAGAAATAAAATTGCCAAGTTATTTAGGTTTTTATATGTGCAATCAATTCATATATAAGTTTATATTTATGGAACTAGCATATATATATTTACCTGGAAATAAGAACAGACAAATATTGTAAGTCCCAGGTTCACATGTATTTGGTGTATAGTTTTCTAAAATCAAGATATCACACATCAATTTGTCATTACTTTAACATCCAGTTTTATTCAAACACGTTTTATTTTTCAAATTTGTTTGCCTCCCCTCCTTCAAAACTGTTTTCCATTGCTTCAGTTCTTTGTAATGATGTGGAAATATTTTGAGTCACGCTTTTCATCACAATTTTTGAAGAAGTGCATATTTCAAGGGCAACTATGTTCTGACACATATTACAGTAATCCAGTTTGCTTAAAACAAACATTCCCTGTTGAATATTCCAGTGGAGCTCACTAGGGAGATGTTGCAAAGTTTAAAGACATATGTCTGTTTATTGGTATTAACAGTAATAACAAAAACAGCAATAACAATACAGCATTAGTAATAACAATAAAAGTAGAAATAACAAAAAAATTATTAGCAGTAACTGAATGCTACCTTTGCTCTACATATGGAAAAAACCTCAAAGCATTTAAAAACCCCATATTAAAAGTTTTGCATCAATTAAAAATGAACAAAAATAAGCTACTCAACAAGACTGAATTACAAACTGAATTTAGGAGTAAAAAGAATTCTTTTAAAAAGAATTTCCAGGACAATTGTGCTGTTAAAAGGTTTTTTATTATTATTATTATTACATTTATATCCCGCCCTTCTCCGAAGACTCAGGGCGGCTTACAAGCTTAGCTAAGTGGTGATGCTTTGGTGATGCTTCCTCAAGATAACCCCAATACAACAAACTGGGAATATGGTAGCTACCTGTATTCCATGCACAGAAACAGGAGATTGAGATTTACTTTAGGTACAAATTTGCTTGTCTTTCTAGGGAGAAGAAAAAAAAAAGCTTCCTCTTTTGTCACTGTGACATTTTGTCTATGATCAATAAATAAATGCTGGCTATGCTAATAATCTAGATCTTTTCTGACCTTTCAAAGAAAAATAAATGCAGACAGAGTAGAAGAGCAACCTTTTGAAGAAGATGAAGTGAAGTAAACACAATCTATTCATTGTAGCATTACTGATTATTAAACTATAATGCTGGCTCTAATTATGCAAGAACAGAAGATAGTCTGGGTCGCTATAATCAGATTTGGCACACTAGAAACCATGGCAGAGAGTGAATATAGTAGCTCTAAAATTCAGTAAAAAAAAAGTCTTGTCATGGCATTTGTGTGATTCAAATAAACATGATTTGTAATGAAGGTGGTCACAGACTGCTATAGTTTTCTGCAGTAATGAAAATGTAAATCAAGATGATGGACAAGGTACAACGTCACTGATCATATTCTGTAGTTCATTGAGAAAGGTAATATTCCAAAGGATCGTTTAGAAAGAGTTCATAATTTGCTTTTGGATCATTTAGCAGTGATTTGTTTATTCATAGGTCGCTTCTGGCAGATATTTCATATCATCTGGCTATCCTAAACAGGGATACTTCTCAGTGGACAAAGTTAGGTATAAGTCACAGAATGAGGAAACATTGGACCATCTCCACACATCAATAATTGGTAATTCAACATTGGTAATCCTGAAATGTGGCTCCTTGATCAAAATTAATGGAGAAAAGGTTTTTAATTTCCACTTGAAATGGAGACGATTTCATTGACAGCAAGGGGAGAGAATTTGGTAGTTACGACAAGATTAAGCAATAATGACACAGAGAAAAATGAGGAAGAGTCAAGGTCAGCCAGAAAGAAATGTCTATTAAATAGATTAAAGAAGAATGAACATTTTAAAGTGTTTTCAGAGAAAGGAGAAAATTAGGCTATAAGGAAAGAAAGACCCCTTAATTGGATAACGAAGTATGAAGAGTCATACAAAAGACTTTATAAAGTAAAATGAGGAAAAAAAACTACAACTCCCATTTTTCTTTGCCAGGACAGTCATGGCTTCTGTTTGATACAGAGATCTGATGCTCCATCCTGTATCCTTTCGCTTTTAAGGCTTTGTGATTCCATTCGTTTTGATATATCTTTGCAAAATATACGAAAGGCAGTAAGACATAAAATATGTATGGACAAAAGAAATGGATTAACCCTGGCTGAACCACCACTATGAAAAGGGGAAAAAAAACCTTCTCTTTATACCATTAAGATGGGAAGTGAAGGACTGCTTTCTTTAATGGCTTATTCTCAGATTATGCCTTCTGTCAGAAAGTGATGTGCTCAGAAAGTGATGCTATCTCATAAATATTGAGGCAAATATTAGGGAATACAGGATCAAGATCCTGGTGGCTCTTGATTCTAGAAATAGAGTAGGAGAGAATAAAAGCCAGCATGATAACAATTTTGGAAAGTTGGTAGAAGGTTCAAGTTAGAAGTTGAGACTAAAACATATAAGGAATGGCTGCTGGAATTGGGTATGTCTAGTTTAATGAGAAGGATGAGGGGTGACATGATAGCAGTGTTCCAATATCTCAGGGGCTGCCACAAAAAAGAGGGAGTCAAGCTATTCTCGAAAGCGCCCAAAACCAGGACAAGAAACAACAGATGGAAACTAATCAAGGAGAGAAGCAACCTAGAACTAAGGAGAAACTTCCTGATAGAACAATTAACCAGTGGAACAACCTGCCTCCAGAAGTTGTGAATGCTCCGACACTGGAAGTTTTTAAGAAGAGACAGGACAGCCATTTGTCCAAAATGTTATAGGGTTTCCTGCCTGAGCAGGGGGTTGGACTAGATGACTTCCAAGGTCCCTTTCAATTTTTATCATTATTATTATTATCATTATATAATTTTTATTCATTAAACATGAAACTCAGTCAACTGAACACTCAAATTGACTGGCACTAATGGTTGACACGGGTTGCTGCCAGCATCCTAGGTATCAACCAGATACCTCCTTAAAATGTAAGATGTTCTGAGTAGCACTGTTTTTTGAAGCTTTGCTGGAGTTATTGCAGGAAGCTGCAATTTCTTGATGTATTTTGCAAAGTTTTTGGACATAGTTCCCAGTGCCCTGATGACAATGGGTATCACTGTTACGCGTTTCATCCATAATCGCGCAGTTTTGATGGCCAGGTCGCAGTATTTTTTAATTTTCTTCCAGTTCTTTTTCTTCTACTCTGGCATCTCCTGGTACAGCGATATCAATCAACTGTATGCTTCGGTTCTCTATGACTGCGATATCTGGCGTGTTGTGTTCCAAATGGTGATCTGTCTGTATTCGGAACTCCCACAAGATCTTCACCCTCTCATTCTCAACAACTTTTTCCACCCTATGTTCCCATGACTTTTCGGACACAGGGAAGTCATATTTTTTACACAATGCTCAGTGGATTAGTTTAGCAACTCGGTCATATCTAGCTTTGTAATCAGTTTGTGTGATTTTGCTGCACTCACATATTAAATTGAAACATTTTCAACTTTGTCATTGCAAAGTCAGCAATTTGGATTGTCAGTAGATTTTTGTATCTTTGCTTTCATGGCATTAGTTTGTAGTGCTTGTTCTTGAGCCTTCTGTTTCTTTCTTGATGGTTCCCATCTTAAGCCATGCCCATGTCAAGTTGTTATCACATTTTCCTTCAATGTTTTTCAAATGTTGTCCATGCAAAGCTTTGGTTTTCCATCTATTTAATCTGTCATCCAGCCATTTTTCCTTATATTCTGCCATAGTTTCTGTTATTTTGATAATGCTCTTTGTTTTCACAGCCTGCAGCAATTTTTCTGTACTTTGATTTTCATAGTCATTCAAACTTCATTTTTCTTCTTCTACAGTTTGGTGGATTTGCAGTGGCCCTCTGCCCCCTATTCTTCTTGGCAGGTACAACCTGTCGATGTCACTTTGTGGATGTAGAGCATCGTGCATGTTCAAAACTTTGCGCGTTTTCTGGTCTAGGTGTTCCAATTCGGCCAAAGTCCAGTTGATAATTCCAGCTGGGTAGCGTATCACTGGGACTACCCATGTATTAATGGCTGTAATTATATTTCCAGCATTCAGCTTTGATTTTAGTATTTTGTGGACTCTCCTGATGTGTTCCTTTTGTGTTGACTCTTTGACTTTTCCATTCAAGATGTTATCTGCTTCCAATATGCCTAGGTATTTGTAACCGTCACCCTTTGCTAGTGCTTTCATAATCCTTCCATTTCCCAGTTCTATTCCTTCTATTTTTTGCCACTTTTCCTCGATGCATGGATAATATAGCACATTTTCCAAGTCCAAAGTCCATTCTGATGTCGCTGCTAAACAGTTGAACTGCACTGAGTATTGATTCAAGTTCAATGTGGCTTTTCGCATACAGTTTTAAGTATTATTGCTGTTGTTGTTGTTGTTGTTGTTGTTATTATTATTATTATTATTATTATTATTATTATTATTATTATTATTATTTTATTACATGTGCACTGAAAACCCTAACTTATTTATTACAAGGGCTATAATGCCACCTTGATCCTTAAGCAGCTTTTGATCAAAGGACACATCATGAAAATACAGCAAATATATAATATATAACATATAGTACCAAATCATGCCGTCATAAATTCATCTCATGCATAACTTTTCCTAATGATAACAGGTAATCCACCCCAGATAAATCCCAGTAGTCACTCCTGAGTCTCTAAATGGATGTTTTTAAAGTCCAGTTCTTCTAAATATCAATAATGGAAGACCAGATCTTATATCTAATGATTGGATGTTCCATAAAAGAGGAAGTCTTCCAAAGATTGCCTACCTCTAAGTAGTTTCCTACTATCCATTGCATATGATATGTTTTTAGGGTAATTGAATGATTGACAGTTCCAAATGCATAGATTTCCTTATGAAGATGAGCTAAATCAAACCTCAGTACTCTAAGAAAAGAGTTTTAGAAGCATTCCATTCTTTTGTTTGCTCACACTTTTTTTTTTAAAAAAAAAATAAGCTGGCATTGCTAATCCAAAATACATAAAAACAAAGTGCAATTATTTTTGTACATTAGGGAAAGTGGATCATTTATTCTTTCCATTAAGAAAATGAGATACATGATTCTAAATTTTAATGTACAAATTTATGCATCGTTCTGATTTTTTTTACCAAAGTATGAGTTTCTTTTATAAACACCATATCTAACAGAAATAATAATAATAATAATAATAATAATAATAATAATAATAATAATAATAATAATAATAATAATAATAATAATAAATAATAATAAAGTTGGCAGGGACCTTGGAGATCTTCTAGTCCAGGGCTTTTCAACCTTTTCACCCATTGTACTATTTTTAGGATATGGCAACATTCGAGTACCACCAGTCACCTAGCAAGGTGTCAAAAACTTGATGACAAAAAAAGGAAAAAAAGTGATGAAGTACAGGTAGTCCTCGACTTACAACAGTTTGCTTAGTGACTGTTTGAAGTTACAATGGCACTGAAAAAAGTGCCCCCCAAGCCACAGCTGAGCAAGACACCTGCTTGCCCACCCGGCAATGTTCTTCCTCCTCTCCGAGGTTTTCTTTGTTGTGAGCATTTCTGTTGAGGATTGGCAGTGGGGTTGGGGTGGGGGGTGTTTGGATTTTATTCCCCCCATCTGCTGGGTGGTTGCAGCAGGTTTTGGTCACTTCACATGACCCTGCGACACTGTGACCATCATAAATATGAATCAGTTGCCAAGCATCTGAATGTAAATCACAAGACCCTGGAAATGCTGTAACATTCCAGCTGATTGGCACTTCTTCTGGGCTCAGAAGTGCCAGGATCAGCGCCGAGCTCCAGCTGGAGTCTGGCGCTTCTTCTGGCACTTCCACTGAGCCCTGACAGCCTTGAAGAAGTGCTGATCCTGGCGCTTCCGCTGAGCCCCGACAGCCCTGCAGCTCCAGCCATCTCTCACTCAGACTTGTGTGGTGCTGCCACTGGTTCAGCTCATTCCCCTTCCCCGCTACCACTTTTCTAGGATGGTCGCGTACCACCTGCCAGGTGCCAATGTGCCACAGGTGGTACTCGTACCACTGGTTGAAAAGCCCTGTTCTAGTCCAACCCCCTGCTCAGGCAGGAAACCCTATACCATTTCAGACAAGCGGTTGTCCAGTCTCTTCTTAAAAACTTCCAGTGTTGGAGCATTCACAGTTTCTTTAGAAAAACCAAACAGCTTTCAGATATATTGGACTGCAATGATGGAAATAAAGGTAAAAATAACTAAATTGTTTACCTGAAAGGAAGGTTACATGAATTTTTTATGACCTGTTCCCCCTTAAAAAAAATAGTATAAAGCAAGGGAAAATACCAATACTGACAAAACTTCCATCCCATTTTCTCATCTTGCCAAGCTAAGATTGCCAATACCATTTGGAACCAATCCTGGAAAGATTTTCTTTACACACATATCCCTCGCTCCCTAAATTTCTGCTTCTGATATATTTGCAGTTGCCCCTATCTATGGCTATATCTTTGTATCTGTATCTTTATATACAACTATATATCAGTCGAATCCATATCTTTAAAAAAATTGCAAGGTCAGGAGATAGACAGACAGATACAGATGGATCAAATTAAGAGCCACTAACATTAATCTTCTGTAAAAATAAAGCACAGGTAGTCCTCAACTTAATAACCACAATTGAACCCAGATTTTCTGTTGCTAAGTGAAACATTTGTTAGGTGAGTTTTATCCCACTTTACGACCTTTCTTTGCACCACTGTTAAGTGAAACACTGCCGTTGTTAGGTTAGTAACACCATTTGTTAAGTGAATCTGGCTTCCCCCATTGACTTTGCTTGTCAGTAGGTTGCAAGATGTGATCATGTGATCCCAGGACATGGCAACCGTCATAAATGTGAGTCAATTACCAAGCATCTGAACTTTGATCATGTGACCACAGGGACGCTGCAAAGGTCGTTAGTGTGAAAAACTCTCATAACTCACTTTTTCAGTGCTGATGTAACTTCAAAGTCACTAAATGAACTGTTGTAAGTCAAGGACTTCCTGTACTCTGTTGACAAAATTAATTGATTCTACCCTCTGCAGATAACCAGCCTTTCTCTCTTTCTTGCAGATAAATCAGGGACATAGAATGTCACACATGCATTTGCACACAAAGATACACTCTGTCTCTCCCTTCCTTCTCTCCAGAAGAAAAAATAAAGCAAGGAAAAGAGCAGGATGATGGTGGGATGTATCCTTACTTGTTAGCTTTCAGCTTGGGAAAGAATCCAGACTGTAGTATAAGTTGTTATGGTACATTTGGATCGGTCACTTTAGGACGGGGTCCCCAACCCCTGGTCCGAGGACCAGTACCGGGCTGTAGCATCCTGGCAACCAGTCCGCACAAACAAGCAAGATGCAGGCAGCACACAAAACCACGTCCCCTCTGGTCCGCGGAAAAACCTCTTTCCGTGTAACTGGTCCCTGGTGCCCAAAAGGTTGGGGACCTCTGTTTTAGGAGGCTGACATAATCCATAAATGCTTATTGTTTGGAGACACTTTCAAAGCACAAGTGAATATGTTAGCAGCTGCTATTGCATAAAGATCTTTATAGTGAGAAATAACATTGTTTTCCTTTCTTTACAACAAAAAAATTGTGATTTGACTGTGAAAGTGATCAGCTATTAAAAAGAAGCGATGTATCTTTATACTCCTTTCCACAAATAATATGTGTGCAATTACGACAAAAATCAACAAGCACAATTTAGGATTGTGTCTTTAATAGAACCTTCACAGAATTCTGTATTTCACATTTATAGACATTTCAAGCAAAACCAAAATCCAGGATTGCCGCAATAGAACTTTTTCCTCCAAATGTCGGCTTTGGTATTTTTGCTTTACTTTTTCAACTGTTGTTGTTTACGTGTTCCATTTTACCTTTGGAGGTAAACTATTTTTAACCTTAATTTAATTGTTTCCAAATATGTATTTCTGAAGTTTGGAATTTGTAATGAAATTAACATAACGTGAAAGTTTAAAATAACATTTCTCCCAGTTCCCACCATTTGAATTTTGTTTATAATTCAACTGTTTGGATGCATTTTTATACAGAAGGTTTTTTTAAAAAATGCATTAAATCTGTTAAAGACTTTTAAAATATGATTAAAAGGCAAGCTTAATTCAAATGTTGATATATTTCTATATTTCTAGTTGGAGAATTTGAGATATTGGTATATTAGGCCACAAATAAAGTGCTTCTTTGGAGACTTAGAAGACTGATTTATAACTTTATTGCTGCATGATTCTATGGAATAGGTGTATATATGTCTTCATTTATAAATAGCTCCATTTATCTGTAAGCAAATTTAAACTGATCTGGAACTATTTTTATTGTTTTTTTCTCTTGAGTTATAACTAGATAGTTTCACCATAGACAGACTTGCAACCTATACATAATACATGCTGCTTATATCTAGTTCATAATAAAAATTTGTATATAATTTATTGCATAACTATTGCATAATTAGAAATAATACAAAAGTGCAAGTTCCACCATTCTCGTACTTGTGTGGCATGTTGATATATGTACAGAGTTGTGATGCCTGCATTAGTGAGTTCCTGACCCAAACAAGCAGAGTTATGCAAAGAGTTGATAAACAATAGCATTATTTACACTTACCCAAGTAGATGCTAGGAGAAATTAGATAAGGTTTGTTCAGAGCATTGTTTTAGAACTCCAGATGTGCTCTTATAGAACTACTATATAAAATGAACTGGGGATCTATTATAAAAAAACAGCCTTCCAGAATCTTAGTCCTTCCCAGGTATGTTGGGACCACAACTTCCAGAATTTAGATAGCACAACGTATAGCTTGTAATTTGTGGAATTCCAGATTAGGATTGGAAAGTCTGATTTAGTGAATGAAGTGATGTTCCAAGGCTGGTGTTCCTTTGGTGGTAACCCTTGAAAGATGCTGTCATATAATCATAATATGAAAGAAAGGGGGAAACGATTGGATGTGTAAGAAATAAAGATTTTGTATAAGTTTAATTAATGAAATATATTTTGTTTGCAAATATGAATGGCCATTCATATTCAAGCTATCATGTTGATATCACATTCGAAGAATGGAGAGGGGGGTTTACATTTTTTATCATTCATGATTTCTTAGGAAATGTTAAGAAAAATGGTAAAAGGTTGCCCTAAATCATGATAAAGTATCGTTATTTAGAAATTTAAATTACTCTTCAATCTGAGATGATAAATTGAGTTTCAAAAGCTTCCATTGCCTTCTTCTTTAAGTTGCACAGTGGTCTTACATTAAATTCTGTTTTCTTTTTTCTCTTTAACTAAAAGTATCACAACTGTGGCTTAATCCATGCCCGCTTGCTCCTTTGTATCTTTTCTACCTTTTGTATTTATAAAGAGATTAAGAAATAGAGCCCTAGACGAAAATGGATAGCAGATCATCGAAAATAAAAGCAGACATCAAGAAGAAAAGTGGGGAAACAAAGACCTCCGAAGGCCTAAGATTAGAAGAGTATTTACTTTAAAAAGATCTGCTTAAACTTACAGGGATGTCCTAACAGAGCAGTTAAAAAGGACAGTCACAACCATAGGATCAAATCCTCCACTTCGTTTTTACATACATTGGGCATGTGGTTTATATAAAAAGAGGGGGAGGATGAGACAACACTCTGCTAAAGAAGACAGGAATGTTGATGGATTTAGATTTGGTTTTCAGGAGGTATTGCTTCAGAAAATGGAATATTGAGTAAGTGAGATACTGAATTGCAGGGCCTAAATAAAAACAACTGTAGCTACCATGTACTGTTATAATTTGTGACTAACTAAATGATGTCCAAAAGGGACGCGGTGGCTCAGTGGGTTAGGACTCTGAGCTTGTCGATCAGAAGGTCGGCAGTTTGGCGGGTCGAATCCTGAGTGCCGCATAACAAAGTGAGCGCCTGTTACTCGTCCCAGCTTCTGCCAACCTAGCAGTTCGAAAGCACGTAAAAAATGCAAGTAGAAAAATAGGGACCGCTACGGTGGGAAGGTAACAGCATTCCATGCGCCTTTGGTGTCTAGACATGCTGGCAACATGACCATGGAGACGTCCTCGGACAAGCGCTGGCTCTTCGGCTTTGAAATGGAGATGAGCACCGGCCCCTAGAGTCGGAAACGACTAGCACGCACGCGTGTGTGGGGGAACCTTTACCTTTACCTTTAAATGATGTCCTCACCCTTCTCTAAAACTAGCTTGAATATCTGGTATCTTTTTTCCATGTAGAAATCTAAACTGCATTGGATGATCATAAGCATTATTTGCTAGCATGTGAAACCATTGAATTTGTATTGTACTGTAGTTTGCACACCCTGCTGAATCTTCTTTCTTTGGTATTGGCACATGCAGGACAGCAGGGGTAGAACTTCTGATTGCCACTCAGTAGAAGTAGATTCATTATTTGTCTCCCTGTCTCTACCATTTGAGAATAATCATAGTAAAAATGAATAGTACTGACATGCCATTACACCTGATCCTGCTACATACATGAGGTAGTTTAATATCCCATCATGAAAGGGAGAGAAAGCCCAAAGCAATACACCCAGTAGCTGTCCTTCTCTGAAACTCTATTTCTCAAAGAATTGGGTTGTTGTTTTTTTCCTTAGAGAAAAATGATATGATACTGAATTGAATGACTAATTCCACTGAGAAAACTAATGAGGCAGTGTGAGATATACAGTATCTAAGCTGTTTAACCATTATGTTGGAAAATTTATTTATTTATTTAATTTAATTTAATTTGTATACCGCCCTTCTCCCGAAGGACTCAAATGACTTTGAATGATTTCCACTTCAGTTTACAACTAGCGGATACCAAGTCCATCCATATATCCAGATCACAGCAAGCATACATGCCACTCAGTATAGCTAGCAAAACAAAACCTCTCTATAACTTGATGTTTATTTAGTAAGCAGTAGAACAGTTACCTGGCAAAAGCTGGATAAAAAGAGGTAAAAGAAAAGATGGGAAATGACATGAACATAAGGCAAGAATTTTGATTGATTGATGTTATGGCATCATTTTTGACTCCTAAAAAAGGTAAAGGTTCCCCCGCACATGCGTGCTAGTCGTTTCCGACTCTAGGGGCCAGTGCTCATCTCCGTTTCAAAGCCGAAGAGCCAGCGCTTGTCCGAGGACATCTCCGTGGTCATGTGGCTGGCATGACTAGATGCCAAAGGCGCACGGAACGCTGTTACCTTCCCACCATAGTGGTCCCTATTTTTCTACTTGCATTTTTTTACGTGCTTTCAAACTGCTAGGTTGGCAGAAGCTGGGACGAGTAACAGGCGCTCACTCTGCTACGCGGCACTCGGGATTCGACCTGCCAAACTGCCGACCTTCTGATTGACAACCTTAGACCTTCTGCATTTTCTGATGATCTTTCCTTGACTTGGAGGCAAGAATTTACATTATCCATATCTCTCCTAAAAATCACAAACTTTTCCAAAGTCACTGGGAATAATAGATAATTAGCATGGATGGTCACAAAGGACATGATTTTTCATTATTCCAGCTAAGGGAATCACAGTAGCAGACTAGAGATGGAAAATAAGATGCCTTCTCCATTCTGCACTATGAAGAAACAGTTTGGTGGTGGGGACAATGAATCCAACGCAACAGCTAAGCAAATCCATACTTTCTTCTTCGTTAGTGAAAATTCCATTTAGGCACATTTTTTAAAAAATTTGGGTGAAGTGTTAGAGAGCATATCTTTTTCCATTATGGTCAAGACAGTTCATCTCTAGAAACTTTGTCAACATAGTACAGTATGGTGTCAACCTCCTATTTTATCATCACAGCTACTCTGTGAGGTATGACAAGGTGACAGATAATGAAAATTAGTAGATGAGGAAAAAGTTTCTCCAACAACTCATACATTCTTATGTTTGCACTACAGTGTCTCTCATTCTACCCACCATTCACTCATTTCTTCCTGACTTAACACCACAACTCATTCACATTTTTGAGACTGAGCTGACTATCTGTCTAGTTTAATACCATGACAGTGGTGAGAAAAATGGAGTACAGCTTCCATCCATGAGCATTCATTCATATATTTTTTTTCATGATATGCAGAAAGATTCAGGTATTCACTCATATACATGTGTGCACAGACATATAATGGACATCAGTAGCTGGAATCACAAATATCCTTTTTAATGCAAGATTATCCTAGCTCCATGTTCAAATTCTCAACCAGTGATGATAAAATTAGAGTTGTCGTGAGCTGACACAGCTTATTCTTCTAATTATAATCTAGTGAATAGTGAGTTTATTCTATAAAGTCTGTATGGAAAGCAAGCAATGTAAGGAGAAAGAGGATTTAATTTCATCAAAAGCAAATTACTCACTTAATGGCATTAGAAATCATTTTAGAGGTCAATTGTACCCAACAGGTTTATCAAATCCCATTACGAACTTGTTTTTTTTATCATAGCTATTTGTAGGGATTATGCCCAGCAGTAGTTATTAATTTTGGTTTGAGATCACTTTGACTCCAATCACAAATCTCTCCTGCATGCTTCTGGTTTTATGAGAACATTACTGTTGATGAACAATTGGTAGAATTTGTTGAAAGGTGCCCATAAAGGCAGCACCCATTTCATGAAGTGCAGGATAATACCCTTGTAGAACTTGTATTGCAGTTCTAAAACATATGTCTATGGCAGTGACATAAAAGGAAAAAAAGAAACTACTTAAGTAGCTTGAAATCTAATCCAGTGTGAAGCTGAGAAATTAGCAAAACATATATAGAGTTTCAGTTGAACTCTTAACGAAAATATAAATTTTTTACCAGAGAGTCACTAATCTGGGATTCACTCTATTTGGCTACTTAAAAAACCATAACAAAAATACTCCCCATATTCCTTTTTCACAATTTAGATGTGAGAGAAGCAAGGGATTCCATTTTCAAGATGGGACAACAACAACAATAACAAAACCATTAATCTCCTTTCTATAATGAGAGAGCCAATTTGGTGTAGAGTTTAAGGCATCAGAAATTGGGAGACCATGAGTGCTAGTCCCACCTTAGGCACAAAGCCAGCTGGGAGACCTTAGGTCAATGTCTGTCTGTCTGTCTGTCCATCCCTCCCTCTGTCCCTCCCTCACCTCTACCTACAAAAAGAAGGCAATGACAAACCAATTCCAAAAATGCTGCCAGGAAAACTGCAGGGACTTATCTAGGGAATCACTAGGAATCAAAAACTGACTTGAAGGCACACACAAGGTATAGTGCATAATAATGCAGCACTCTCAGGAAATGAATCAAAGCCTGATAGGTTTTTATACTAATAAAGATAGTGAAGAAGCTTATGGTTGTATGATCTTTATCTATATGCCTGCCATAACTGGGTTGCAAAATTCCAGGCACTTTCTGGATGGCAGCAAAGGATTTGAGATTGAGATTTCTGTATCTCATTTTGTATCTCATTCACCATATTTTTCATTTGGCTTTCATGAGTAATTGGGAGACCAGGACACTCCCCTTAAAGCAATCAGCAGCTCATAGAAATACTGAAAAAATAATCAGTAAAAACACACTCAGACATACACAAATGCATACACCACTTACAAATATAATAATTAAACACTAAACATTTAAGATTTTTGGATACAAAAAAAGTTTTCATTTTCTTGTAAGAAATTTTCTTGTTACAAGGACTTCTCTTCAGCTGACAAAGTGATAAAAAGCTGAATTAGTTCTTGAGGTTTAGTGAATCCATGGTGAAGCCTGCAAAATGTATCCCTACTGCTGGCCAAATCTTGGAATGAACCACATAACTGTTGGCCACTGCAAGTGGTTATGTCTAATAAGATTTTAAGTTTTACTTTCTTTTTATTAAGTATTAAGTAGAAATCCAGCTCTGTGGAGAATTTCTTGAAACCCTAAACTGGGATCTAAAGTCCTTGATCCAATATTATACGGTAGATAGTTTCATTCTGCTACAATTATACTGTATTCCTGAGTCATTTAAAAAAAACAAATAGTAGAAAATTTGGAATTCAAGTTTCCTGGAAACGTTAATATTTACTCAGAGCTAAACCAAGCTGATAAAAAATAGCGCACTATACTGCTTCCACCTCAATTTTTCTTCACTTAATTGTAAACTCAGAATGGCCCAGTTTGAAACAAGATCATTGGGGTGGGGGTAGCGGGGTGGGGGTGAGAGTTTGGATTGTTCCTAACTAATTGTTATCTCCTCAAATAGAATATTTTGTACACCTCAGTACCAAAGGTGAATTTTTTAAAATATAGATATTGGAATATAGAGATAGACTTCTCTTTCCATACCTAGTATAAATCCAGATCAGCCCTGTGGGTATGCTTACAGTTGAGCAAATAAAAGCAGAAATCAAAAGAAGAGACACACAATTTCTGTCATTCTCAGAGGGATTTGTGAAAAGCAATAAATCTGTATTCTGGATGTAGAATTGTTCACTACTTTATTGCATTTGGAAAGGTAACTTGGGTGAGAGGAAGGAAGGAAGGAGGTGTCAGGCAGAGATCAGGTGCAACCAAAGAGACACATTCCAAGTTATCTCTCTTAAAGACACTCATTTATTCAGCTGAAGAGAGGTGGGTCCTCCTATAAGATTGGAAGAACCCTGAATGCAGTTTGAAGCAAGTATATATAAATTGCTTGTTTTTACTTCATTACATAAGAGGAAGCCAGCATACAATAGATAAAGTATAGAAGTTACAAAAATACTCATGCATGCATCTTGTCGTTTTATCATGTGTTTAGCTCCACAAGGTTGTGGCTTCTTATGGAACTTTCCACACTGCCAAGGGCCTACTAAGGCCTGAACTTTATTTCTGCCTTTTCAACATAATAACCTTTTAACCAATCATAAGAGTTAACAGAATCCTGATGGAAGGGAGGAAGAAAGGGAGGGAGGGAGGGAGGGAGGGAGGAAGGAAGGAAGGAAGGAAGGAAGGAAGGAAGGAAGGAAGGAAGGAAGGAAGGAAGGAAGGATGAGCAGGCAGAAAAGCAGGCACACAGCCTTTTATCTCCTGAATATGTAACATATTTTATTAAGAAATACATTTTATGATACTCAGAAAACTTTTAAAGCCAAGGGAAGTGAGTTTTGAAATAAAATAGACACAGAGATGATTTCTTTTTCTTTTAAATTTATGAAAATGAAAGAAAGGTATTTTGTAGAACATTTCTGGATTACAAAGTAGATACTGTATCTGTATATATTTTAGCAAGAATATTAGGGCCCATATATTTTTTAAAAAATGCCCTTCCTTAGAACACATGGAAATGTTAGATATTTGATTAGTTTGTTTCCTATTATGACAAGCAGCAACCCTCCAAATAGCCTCCACGTGATAGCACAGATAAAGCAAACACCCCTGCCCTATACAGTTCTTTGGATTTGCAAAGCTCAAATCTGGTAGTCCAAGTTGTGATGCAAACGTATTTAAGAACAAGCAGTGTAAAGGCCCTGTTCAAACATTTATTTAATTTGTTTTCATTTAAAGTTGTTTAGCATAGATTTTTCAAATCACAAGCATCATAAAAGTTCACTCCTAAAACGCATGAACTATGGAGTAGCTTAATTGACTCAGCAATGGTCTGGAAGTAGACTTGAGGGAAAACAAAAGCTTGAGTCTTCACCCAGCCTATGTGATGCTGCAAAAGGATTGCCAAACTGCAGCAGCACAAGCATGAGCAAGACGAGTTTTGGGAGGTCCAAAACTAATGTCACTGACACCTCATTGCTAGATGAGAGGGAACAGTACAGTATACATTGAGAATTAAGGATTTGTGTTCATTGTCACTCTGCCTGCTCTTTTTCTATAAAATTGCTAAACTGAGGTCACTTGTTTCTGCCTGTCTTTCAAGGTACACAAGAGGACTTCTGTTTTGAAGTCCTGGTAGGACTTCAAGTTTCTGGTAGGATGTAGATACTAATATTAGGCTTTATCCCAGTAAATAAAGCTCTTTTCTCTTATAAAACCTGCTTTGCTACATACATGTGTAAACCTCTTTATGTGTAAATCTGTAAGTCTCTGCCCTCTAGGCAGGCAATGGCATTACATGGTCTACTTCAGGGGTCTTCAAACTTGGCCCTTTTATGACTTGCAGGCTTCAATTCCTCAGTCTGGCTGAGGAATTCTCGGAGTTGAAGTCCACAAGTCATAAAAGGGCCAAGTTTGAAGACCTCTGGTCTACTTGGATCAAGGCAACACAATTGGCTAGTGGGCTGACTATAAGAAGATGAAAAAATGGACTCAGTTACATCATGCTCTGTTGAATGCAAGAACTGCTGCTTAAAAAGGCATTCTCTCTTTTTCAATCAATTAACCTGAGCTTGCTGATGCATTAGATTTGCCTACAAATATACAGGGAAGGCTTACTAAAATTTGAAACCATCCTATAAATCAACGGGGAGGGTTCATATACTGGCCCAGAGATGTTATGATATCAAAATGTTATGATATCCAATTATATACAGTACATAATAGAAGTATATTCTGTAACCGCATGTCATTGTCTTACCTTCCCACCACTAAGTTTCCATCTGTGATTTATCTTGCAGATGTTTACTGCATGAATTTCATATAAATAAAGCTAGATGTGTTCTATAAAATATAATTATAATTATAAATTATAAATATATTTTATAAATATAAAATATAAGTATAATATGCAACTCATTGAATTCTTCATTAAAAATAAATTCAACTGCTGTTTTGCAATTTTTTTTAATCAAAGATTTGAAAATTCCCTACAACATTTATGCCCAAGGGAACTTTTTTTTTAATGGATGTGGAGGAAAAACTAGGGTCAAAATACTCATTTTATTAATCTTTTGTTATCAGCCTCTAGCAGTTCTAGCTTTTAGTTGAACGCCACTCAGAAATATTAGCTTCAAAGATTTTGAAATTAATAGCAATAATAAAGCTTACTGGTTTTCCATTATGGGGATGCTAAATATTGAAACTTCACACCAATAATATAATTTTTAGCTCTAAGAGGAAAAAGATTTCTCTGAGCTAACTCATGTTTTAAATTGGATTCATTACCTGTTAGCGGCAAGATCCGTTTAAATGGAGGATTAAAATTGTTTCATATTTTTGCATTAAATCTTTGGTGCACTTATTGGAAGAAGGCACACAACCTTTAGAAGAAATCACTACATCTGGATGTTATACTGTTATAAAGAGTTGGAGTAGAAGCAGGGAGAGCCACCTTCTGCTCTATCATAAACTATGGACTATGGACCAGTCACTTTCTCTCAGCCCAACCAATCTCACAAGGTTGCTGTCTGGAGACAAGAAGAAGGAGAGAACAATTTGTAGGGTGCCTCCAACTCTTGAATGAAATAAAGACTATAAGTATTTTTTTAAAAAAATAATAATAATCTCCTTCTCACCCCCATAGGTGGAATGTGTTTTCCTCATTTTGGGGTTCTCTACCAGAGGCCTAGGAATTTGAGAATTCTGCACAATATTTTACCTGTTCCTATCATTGCATTCTTCTGGAAAGAGAGCTCTGATTTTGTAATTGAGATCTGTTTGAGCCCCTCTCCCAGCTTTGGGACTCACTGAATGCTCCTACCATGACTGGGACCACTTTGGCTTTAACTTTCCACATGCTCTCTGGTTCCTCCCTCAGGCCCTGATACTTCTTAAGCTTCTCATATTCCTTCTTCCTTTTATACTATTGTATAAGTGTGGCTGTCACTTGGCACTGCTACATCAATCACCATCCTTATCTTCTGGTCGTCTACTTTCATGATGCCTCATTGATTGGCTAGTATCTGTCTGTCTGTCTGAATCTGGAAGTCCTACAGCATCTTAGCTCTTTTATTCTCTACAACCTTCTATAAAATCTCTCATCTGGACTTGGGAAAATCTAGGTTGTACACTGTGCAGTTGTTCCTGTACATCAGACATGTCAAGCACAAGACCCGGCAGCCAGATCCGGCCCGCGAAGTGGTTTCATATGGCCCGCAAAACCATCCTGGAAACAGTGAGGGAATGGCCCCCACTGCCTTGGCCCTGGCCCAGAGACCCTCCTCCTGCCAGAGACCCTCAGATCTGTCCCACTCCTGCCCAGGCCCCCATAGGCACCCTTGATGCGAACGCTGTAGAGCTGGCCATGCCCACCCAGTAGGCCATATGTACTCTAGCTGCACCCACCCAGTAGGCCACGCCCACCCAGGCCATGCCCACCCGGCCCCCTGAGGGCAACCACAATGCTGATGCGGCCCTCAATGAAATTGAGTTTGACACCCCTGCTGTACATAATGCTAGCTAAATCACACACAGAGCAGAATCCATTCCATTCACACTTACCATCAAAATCTGAAGGCAGTTGTCAGTATGTTCAGCCTGGAAAATTAATTGAGGTATTTGCATACTAATATCACCTAATTGACATGATGACAAGATAATTAAGTTATAGTTTACTTTTGGCCAAGAATCACAAAATACACAGATTTGCCAGCAGCTTTCACAGGGCTGCATCTTCTCAAGCGCACAATGTTCACACAGCTGTGTCATCTCAGAAAAAAGTCACTTGTTCTTTTGAGAATAATATATTTCCAATTTAGATGCTTTTCTAGCATGCATGGATATAGAGTGGGATATAAGTTGGTGCAGAGGACCCACATAAAAGATAATAATCAGCATACGGCAAGCTGTTCTTATCTAGAGAATGCGTTGTACAAGATATTCTGTCTGGTAAATTATCCATCAAAAATGTCTTTCGAGAGTTCGTGGCAGATGTTCAATTCAAAATGCATGCTGCCTTTAAAATATGCAAGGCAGAAGAATTACCCCAGCTGATGCTTGCATGTGAGAAAGTAAAGAAAATAAGGTGGTTTGGGTTTTCCTTTTTTTAGCACCAGGAGTTATTTTTGAGTGTAAGCCATTAAGCCAATCGAAAAGCTTCTTGTACTGACAGTAGATGCACTTTCAAGATCTAGGATTTCCTATTTAGTTCCATCCCTTATAAATACTCTGCTGCTAAAGGCTACTGGTTTCATCTTTGATATTGTAAAGTTAGATTAGATAGAATTAAATGTCACTGAACATTTAATGAGAAGCAGGGTCAGTAGTAAGAGATGCTGGTATTTATATTTCGCAACATCTGGAGTATCGTAAGTTTTCTACTTTTATTTTTGGGTAGACGTAATGAAAATGACTAAAGTATTAGACGAGGACTACAAAGACCTATGTTCAAATCCATCTTCAACCATTGAATTTCACTTGATGACTTTGTTCAGTCACTTTCTCTCAGCCCAGCAGATTCTATATTATTGATATGGGAAACATTGGAAGAAGGAATGCTATATACATCAGCTTGACATCCTAGAAACTATAAATCCAATGAACAAATAAAAAAATAAAAGAGGAGGAAAATCTCACTGGTTCATTTATTGGTGGGTTAAATCCAAACTGTGTAGATCTGTGGGTTTCTGGTTCCATTAAGGAATTATTTGGATTGCATATTTCAAAGCAGAAAAATCTGAAAGGCTGTTAGAGGCTCCTACGATCCTAAACATGTTATCCAGCAAGTACTGGAGTCTAGATAAATCAAAATTTGCTGCTCAATTCACATCAGCACAATGTCTTGCAACAATTTAGTAGAAGCAGGACATAATCCAAAAAATTTGGAAATCACTCAACTCATTTGCAATCCTGATGACACACCAGAAATTATAATTGGCTTTATAACAGCCTTCTTTGGACCCTTCTGCCAACTCACTATAGATAGGTTACTAAAGAAGAATATACATATGGCAGAGATTTTATTTCAGCCAAGAGATAGGACAGAAGTTTAGAACCGCATTGGAATCATTGAAATTGCTTCCCACGGTTGATAAATATGCATGAGATAGCTTTATGTCTTCGGTTTATAGGTATATATCCTATCCTGGCTGAAGTTCTTAGAAAGATAGTAATGTTTTCCAGCCTTGTAGCTTCTAGACATGTAAATTTTAACCCCTTAAATTATCCTAGGTGGTGTGAAAATTGCTGAGAATTCAAGGATGTCAAGTCTATGTATTTGGCAATTGATCTGGGACTTTCCTGGGAAGCCAGAGTTTTTCAGGGCAAAGATACCAGTTAAGTCAGTGACTACCAGTAGCCTAGTTCTAAGGGTGAAATACATAAAGCAAAACAATTTGTTAAGGTGATAAACAGAAAGAAGATATGCCAGATTTACACGTTCATGTTGTCAAAAGACACTCTGTTGTTTTCATCCTAGCATGCAATAGATGTTTATCATGTCTTACTATATTGAATGTCTGGAAATTTCTCCTGAATTCAAACTGGGATCCTGACAGTTGCCAAAGTTGAGAAACATTTTCAAAGAAAGTTAGGTTAGTAAGCAAGTTCCGGGTCTTGGCAAGATGGCTAGAACTTTGGATTGCATAATACAGGGCTGGTTCTACTATCTTTCATTAGAGGAATTGCTGTTTCAATGTTGTGTAGGAATCATGACAATGAGACCTTGAAAATGCTGGCAAGAGCCTGATAGTCTCATAACTCCCATCCTGCTTGAGGCTGGCTGCAATTATTAAGATCCTGTGTCTTTCAGTAAGATTTAACACCTAAATCATGAGTAAATCATAAATCAGGGTGACTTGAGGTTTATCAGGCTCTGCTTCGGAGCATTGCTGAGCTAAACAGAACCATGTGAAAATTTTTATCAGAAGTTGATGTTAAGTATTGAAATAAGAAATCCATTTTAAACACAATCATTTAATGTAGGTCTGTAACCCAGTTAAACCACTCACAATTTAGAAATTGTGTTTTAATCTGTTGGTTAATTAATTGATTGATTTCTACATACATACTTAAATAAAAAAAACAGTTTGGGAGAGAAAGAATTTTTTTGTTGAATTATAAACAGCCCTGCCATGTGACACAGCAGGTTTTCTTTTTATGAGGTATTTCTTCTAGTGCTGAGCAACAGAATATGTCAGATGAGATTTATTTTTAGTACTTTTAAAAAGGTGGTGACTGATTAAACAGAGCAGACATTTTACCAACTTGTATTTTGAAAAAAATTAGCAGATGTAACAAATTACTAAAAGACCAATTTATAAGATAGGAGTAAATATGTAAATAGGATAGAAATAAATAGGCTGAGGGCAAAAGGAGTAAACAGAATGGTACTTGATTATTACTTGGGTGAGAGGTTACTAAAAAAAATCTCAGGACATAGGCAAGACTTTGATGAAAAAAAATCCGGCACAAAACTAGTGCAAAAAATCTATATGGATCAAAAGTCCAATTAAACTTGCAGGAATCTTTATTTTTTATTTAGTTTATCCTTATGTTACAAAAAAAGCATTTATTTCCATAGATACAGTTCTAGCCAGGGTCCATGGTTTTATGACCTTCCTCCATTTATTTTTTTAGCTTGGTTAGGTTGTTCTTTAATTTCTGTCCTGGACGTGTGTTTGCAACCATTTTTATTTCAAATACGTGGTTCCCAGGTAAATCCCAGGGGGATGGAGGTTAGAAAACTAATAAAGAAAGACAGTGGATTGGCCATAAATGAAAATTAAACCTTTATCTCTCTCTCTCTCAGTAGCATTTCCTCACAACTTTTCCTAAAGTGCAAATAGTTACATCTTTGGGGCGCTTTTATTTATTTATTTATTTTTATTTTTATTCCATTTATATCCCGCCCTTCTCCGAAGACTCAGGGCGGCTTACAAGCTTAGCAGTAGCCTTCATTCTATGTATATGCCTGCTTATTAGGGGTTTCACCCCCCCCAAGCGGCATTATTACAAAGTCAGCTTATTGCCCCCAACAGTCTGGGTCCTCATTTTACCTACCTCGGAAGGATGGAAGGCTGAGTCAACCTTGAGCCTGGTGGGATGCGAGCCTGCACTAATTGCAGGCAGCTGGTGTTACTTAAGGAAGCATTAGCCCACTGCTCCACCAAGGCTTTGTCATCTGACTTTCTTTTTAAGCAATATCTAAAGATACTTAGAACTGACATACTGTCGTACCAATACTTGGGATTTGCTTTCCATATTCCATTAGTGCTTTCTGCCCTTCAATTCTATATCACATACAGAGTGACTAACAGTGCTTGAAAGTTTGGGTTTAATTGATATTGTTTTGACAACCCTTGACTTTTTGCCAACACACTTGGCATAAGACCTGCAACCCTTTTGCTTCCATGGCTGTCTGAAGACATTACTGGGTTGCTCTAGTTTCTTTATGTTTTCTGGGCTGCAGGTTTTTCCTCTTCCTTAAAATGTTGAGTTATTTCACCAGTTCACTGCCTTCTATTGCTGTTTGCCTTTATCCATTCCCTTAATTTAAGCACAGAGGTTGCTTTTGTTTTGTTTTTTTAAGTACACAAGGAAAGAAGGCTGGTTCATTTTTCTGAATTGAATGCCCAACACGGAAGCTGGAGGAAATGGGAGCCACTGCTCATTTTTGGAGTCCTAATTACTGGCAAGTTTGTTTTTAAGAGTTTTACAGGCTTCATGAGATTCATGCTATTAGATCTGGGCTATAAAAATCTGGATGACCACTCGATGGCAGCAAAGAAAACGCTACCTATGAAAAAAGAACCTAAATTTCTTTTCACACTATTTGAGTAATATCCTGAAAATATTATACAGACACAGGTAGTCCTCGACTTATGACTCCAATTGAGCCCAAAATTTCTTTTGCTAAGCACGTTAAGTGAGTTTTGCCCCATTTTAGACCTTTCTTGCCATTGCTGTTAAGTGAATCGCTGCGATTGTTAAATTAGTAACACAGTTGATAAGTGAATCTGGCTTCTCATTGACTTTGCTCGTCGGAAGGTTGCAAAAGGTGATCACATGACCCTGGGACACTGCAACCCACATAAATACATGCCAGTTGCCAAGTGTCCAAATACTGATCATTTGATCATGGGAGGCTGTTATGGTCATAACTGTGAAAAACAATTGTTAAGTCACTTCTTTCAGTCAGTGTCATTGTAACTTTGAACAGTCACTAAATGAATGGTTGTAAATCAAGGACTATCTGTAATGAGATGATGATGTGGAACTTATATGTTTTTGCTGGGTTTTTTCCTGAACCATTTCATGGGGCCATCTGTTCTAAAGAACAAAAGTTAAAGAACAGTTTTTTTAAAAGGACATTATTCCCTAGAAGTATGGACCTCATGTGGAGGGGAGGGCACTTGCTTCCATTTCCACTGACCTTGGAAGGCTGAAAACAGCAGGCAAATACCATAATGAAATTACTTTCAACCCCAAGCTACCACAAATCCTGGTGTATATAATAAAACCCCTTCACCCCTCTTTGACACACAGAGAAAAGGAAAATAAATTGCTTGCGTTACAGTCTCCTTTTCGCGTTCTTATAGATGCATAGCTCTGCTTGTGCATGCAACAAAATACAGGCAATTATGAGGAGGAGTGGAAAAAGCCAGCAAGCCACTTTTCTGTTTGAAAGACCTGCTAGGGTGACAACTGGGAAATGTGATAATTTAAGGGCTTGTGTAAATGGGGGAAACATCCACAAGCCCCACAGCCTTCCATGCTTCAAGGAGCTTTACTGCCTTTTTCAAATACAATGCTACTTGTGTTGAAAATAAAGTGATTTAGTTGCCAAACTCAGAAGATAGCATGCAATTATGGGAGTTCAGAAGTGGTTCAGGAGTGATACCTTTGATTAAAAAAAGAAAAAATACAAGTTTATCCTTTCCCTTGATAAATGTTGGTCTTTGATGTAGCTAATAAAGGAACTTTTTTTTAGAAACAGCCATAGGCTTAAAGGCTGCACTTTTAAATATACATATAAACTGAAGAGGATGTTGCAGTGAACATCATTTTACATTGTGTAAAAGTAAGGTAGTGATAGGACAATACAAATCTGAACAAAATATTGACCAGCATTTAGGCATGAAAGCCAGCTTGGGTGTCTTGGGCCAGTCACTCTTTCAGCCCATGATGTCAGGCTTGGTCAATTTCCTGATGCAACCAATGGATCAATACTTGATTCATTTGGAAAAAGCTGATTCTGCACTTGCAGAGGGAGGAAAAAACTGGGAATAAGAAAAATTAACGTGTTGTGACTAAACCCTGGCTCACCTAAAACAACCAAATTACTTTGAAGATGCATCTTAATTGTATTTGTATGCAAACAATAACACAATAATATGCTGGGTTCCCAGGAACACTTTGGCACTTTGCTAAGCATCCTTGATCAGGTCAGGACTTATACAGGTAGCCTCGACTTATAACCATTTGTTTAGTGACCGTTCAAAATTACAATGGCACTGAAAAAGTAACTTATGTCTGTTTTTCACACTTATGACCATTGCAGCATCCCAATGGTCACATGATCGAAGTTCAAATGCTGGGCAACTAGCATGTATTTAGGATGGTTGAAGTGTCCTGGAGTCATGTGTGTTAGCTTTTGCGATTTTCTGACAAGCAAAGTCAGTGGGGAAGCCACATTCACTTAACAGTTACAGAAATAAAATGTCTAATGGTTTAAGTAATGATATTGTGAGTTCTGTTCAAGTTATTTGGGCAGCTGGCAACTCTTTCATTCTTCTGCTGACCTTGTGTTAGCTAAATTTCCTATTGGCATTTACATTAGTGGCTATACAAAAAAAAACCAATTGCATCATACACTTGATCTTATTTTCTCTGAGATTCATTTACCGACCCAAGGCAGAAGAGTGAATAATTTCATGGCAAAAACTGCTGAGGTCTCTCCCTTTTTGAACATTCTTAATATATCCCTTGAGGAATTAAAATGAAAATAACAGGGCTTCAGAAAAGAGTACACGAAAGTCATTTTCCCCCAAATGACATGGGAGCGTGGAGCGAACAAAGCTATAAAAGCACAATCCATATCAAATTATTCTTAGTAGAAGGGAAGCTAAAATTAAAGAATGGTATGAGAAACAGATAGCTTCTCCTTATCAGTACAGTATTTAAGTTTATGGTTTTTGTCTTTTTTTTAACCCACCCTGGAACTGGACAGGAACTGAAGAGACAGAAATAGTCTGGGATCAGAAACCAATTAGGAGGCTATGATTATGACCAGCTCTGTGTAGCCTTTTGGTAAAGTCTCCAACATGTACAAGAAACTAATACAGATGACTGGGCTTAGGGCTTGATCAGACAGATATCCAGTAAGGAAGATAAGAAACAACAGCAACAAAGCAGCAACTCTAATCAAGGCCATGACTTTATGCTTAAAAGTCATGGCCTTGATTAGAAGTTGCTGCTTTATTGCTGTTGTTTCTTATCTTCCTTACTGGGTATCTGTGTGATCAAGCCCTAAGCCCAGTCATCTGTATTAGTATGATGCTTAAAAAGCCCTAAGCCCAGTCATCTGTATCAGTATGATGCTTAAAAAGGTTGGGAACCACTGAGCTAAAGGTTTGGGACAGTTTATATTTTTTGTAACAAAATTTGGGGAGCCAAATATTTATTTATTTTTTATTCATTTAATTAGATTTCTATATAGCCCTATTCCCGAAGGACTCAGGGCAGTTTACAGGGCAGCATAAAATACAATATAAAAGATAATATAAAATTAAAATAAATTAAATTAATTAAGCCCAACAATAGAGTCCATCTGTTGAAGTAGTTATTTTATTAACTTTGGAGGGACCATGCCTCTCAATGCAGTACTAGAAACCATCAAGAACAGTTTTGTCTTGATCAATAAGTTGGTTATTATATAGGATATTTAATATTATTAAGTCCTTAGTAATGATTTCAATTCAGTTCAGAATCCACTTCTGAATTAGCAACTTTTCCACTGTTTTCAAGGACATGTTTTTTCCCCTTTTTATGAATTCTCTCCAGGATGATAATGTTAGTCCATTGGCACAAGCTGTTTCATATGCTTCATTAAACACTATAAATCTAACTCTCTGACCTATAATGGAAGAGTTCATGATAAACATCCTTTATAGAGAAAACATATCTTAAAAGAAGAAAAGTTTTAAGTTTGATCAGAGTAATGAAAAATGTATTTAAAAGTTTACAGGAAACAACAGGAAGACCTGTCCTACATAGAAAAGATGTTCATCAAATGAAAGATTATTTGGGTGTGAGAGTCTGGTCATAGAAATCAACAGGCGTTTTGCAGAGTCAAAAGAATGTTTGGCCATGCATCTACAAAGCGTCTTGCTTCATGCTTGAAATGGTTTCATAGGAATCAATGAGAGTTTAATGACAGCAAAGGAACACAAATCTCTTGTGTTCCTAACTACCAGCTGCTGACACCTGTCAGCTGTCAACCATGCATGTAGAAAATACCATTTTGCATGCTCGATATATATTTCTTCTAGAAATTGCATTGAAATAGCATTGTATCAAATCTTAAGATCAGAACAAATTTCAATGGGCTAACTGCAGTTTTAACCAAGGCTGTATAGAAAGCTGTCTCAAAACATTTGAGATGATTGAGTACCTAACTCAGGATTGTCTGTTTCTGGGCTTCATGTTGTGAGCTCCTTCAATGATTCCTCAAACCTTTTTTATAATTTTATTCAAAGCAGTGAACTACATTCTGAAAGCAAAGCAAAAAATAAAAATTAAAAGCATTAGTTCAAATTAACATAAAAACATACAGACATTTACAATTAAAAGACTGGAGAATGATAGGTTTTAACGGCTATCCTAAATTCCTAAACAGTCTTACTGTTCAACATTAAACAGCACACAGGACAAGGTAGATCAACAGCTTTCAGCGTTGCCTCAAGGCCACATTCCCAAAGAGTCCAGAATTCCACTATGTTCAAAATCTGGAGAACTAGCAATGGCACAATTTACATTCCATCCAGTTTCCTGCAAAGATAGGAGAGTAGTGAAACTACTTTGGCCACTTCCTATCATACCACTATCTGCCAGTTATTTCTTAAATGCTTATATTGAGCTGTAGATGTTGGCAACTAAACTGTAATGATCAATGGATGTAAAATAAATGTTCTCCTCTGACAACAGCCTTTTAGATACACAATCCCCTATATCATGGGTCCCCCACCCCTGGTCCGTGGACCGGTACTGGGCCGTGCCATGCCAGCAACCGGTCCACACAAACAAACAAAGTCCCATCTGTGGGATGCAGGCAGCACACAAAACCATGCACTCACTGGGCCATGGAAAAACCTTTCTCTACAGAACTGGTCCCTGGTGCCCAAAAGGATGGGGACCTCTGTCCTATATTCTTTGCTATCAAATGTGGAAAGTTTGATACAGCAGGAAACTAGGGAATATTATGGAGAGAAAAGAAAAACATACAAAAAGAGTTTGTAGCACATCTACTATTTCATTGCTCAGTAGCTGGTATAGTTTTCAACATAGTTACTGCAGGATCCAAACTGGGTCAGTCACTGGGACCAGAGGTTTAGTCTTCCACATTTTCAGACTCGTGCTGGAGCCCATCCTCAGGAAACCTCTTTCTCACAATGTTCTGCAATATTATCCTGGGACAGGTATATTTGCATTCATTTGTAACATGGTTACTGCTCAGATCATTTAGAGTCTTGGGAAAAACAGCATCAGGACTACATGGCAATTCCAAAATATGTTTATTTCCACCAAGCACAATCATGAAACATTGCATTTTTAATCTGAATCAGGAAACCTTTCTTAACTCTAAAGCAAGAAATCAGACTTGAATCTGGAACTCAGCATGTATTCAAAACTAGGAAGTCTATCACTTGTAGTCTCTTAAAGAGACATTGGGATTTAATGCAGTGTAATTTGAGAAAGAAAGGGAAGGAGTGATGGAGAGAAAGAGATCTGGGTTGAATCTGAAATATAATTATATCTGGAATAACCATTGTATTTTTACAGCCTCTCAAGGTTTTCTGCCCATATCTTTTGAGTTTGTAAATTGTGGCATTTTTCTTTGAAAAATAGAGGAAATTTATCCCTTATTTGTGCTAAAACATTAACAATTACAGATCATTTTTTCTATTTGGTTGAAAACATTTTGCAAATTTAAAGTCTATGGGCCAATTTAGTTTTGCATAACTAACGAAGTAATTTAGTCTTGATGAGATTATAGCTTAAGCATTTTACTCCAAAAATAGATATGCTTAAGGTTGAATGATTATTGGAATTCAGCCCAAATCTGCTGGCAGTCTGTACTTTTGAGAGAGCAGCCCATAAACCATTAAATTGTTAGCAAATTGGGAACAAATTAATTGCTTTTGATTACATATTAATATATCAACAATACGGACCTATATACATCTGTACCTATTTTATATTACTGTCAAACATAGGAAAGCAATACAGGTAGTCCTCAGCGAGCAATCATTTGTAATTGTAACAGTGATGAAAAAGTAACTTTATTATTTATCTATTCATTAAATGTTTATGGCCAGTCCTCATATTTACAATTGTCATAGTTCTGTAAAGCAAAGGAAAACTGTAGTAAGATTGTAAGCACAATTGTTTTCACTTGGCAACCATTTTGCTTAACAAGTTGTCAGTCCGAAAGTGGTCACTAAATAAGGATTACCTGGACTTCTGAAGGAAGAAATGTTGAATTGAAGATGGCTTCATGAAAAGTGGGGTCAATGACTACAGTGTAATGAAGAAATAGTGAGTAAACCAGCTCTTCAAAACTTTTCCAGATAAGAAGAGGGCTTGAGATCACCCACAAGTTCTCCATACCTTTGCTCCTCTTGAGAAGACTCCAGAACAGAGGTCTCCAGTGGGTTTGGAGCTCTGGGAGATGAGGGAGTAGCCATCTTGCTCAAACTGCAATTGCCACTTTTGAAACGACACTTAAGTTTGCATATTTCCTTTTCTAATCACTTTTGAAAATTTCTTGTTAACTGCTTTTCGGCTATTAGAAATCATTGGATTGACAAGCTTGATGGCACCAGATTAGTTACCTTCAGTGCTTAGTGGAAGAAATGTTTAACTACAACTTCAAGGTTTTAAAAAAATCTATTTTGGAATAAGCAGCAAAAAGGTGATTAATATTTTTATTTTCAGGAAGTTACAAATAGAATTCTGATAAATTTGTAAATAAGATTCTGTAATTAATTATAAATATCCTTTCCTGTAGAAAAAATTGTTTCATTTTGAATTAAAAAAACATAATGTAAGATTTTAAAAATTAAATACTAAAGTGAACTAAAGTGTAATTAAAGGAGAAGAGCATATAAATTCCATTTACAATTGCTGGATAAAAAAAAATACTCAAACGTTGGAAACACCGAACAATATTTTTGATCAATGAACTCAGAGGTTAATATTAATAGAATCAACACAGACATCTGCCTCTATGGAAAGACTGTGTCTAAAAGATATTATGGAAGACTGAGTTCAGAGTGGATTTACAAATGACAAGCTACAAGAATGATATTGAAAAAAGATGCTACACTGGACATAAATGCTATCATACAAAAGAAACAAGACAGACATCACAAACCTCAGGATAACCGCCAAGTTTTTAGCAGTTTTCTAAACATCACAAATGTGGGACCCACATTAATCTCTTGAAGAGGAGGATCCACCCCAGGGTAGCCTGAGATTCTGTCATCCATGTGATGTAAGAGAAATGCTTGTATAGTAGCATTTCTATTTAGTTATTTCATTGTTTTTACAGAGCTACAATAAAAATTTTTAAAAAAATAATAATCATGAGATCAGCCATTATCTTGAACTGTTCCTGTCCCACTTCTTGTAATTGCATTGAAATAACTGAAGAATGTCATCATGTTCCCATCTTTACTTTCTCATCTTCTTTTCCATTAACCAAAGAAGCCAAATCCATTCATTCTCTGAAATGGACCTCAAGACTATCCATCATCTGAGCATGGGAGCTTTTTGTAGATCATCAGCATCTTTATTTGAGTCGATGTCAAAGGTGGGAAATACAGAGCTCAAAGAATTAGTGAAAGGGGAGTAATGAGTATATTTCCAAAAATTCTTTAGTGCTTTCATTTAAGAATGCCACGAACAACACGATGATTTGTTCAAAACCTAGAAACTGTAGGGAGTATTTTCAAATGAGGTTTTTAATTATATTATGGCTTTGTTTCATTCATGGATCTCTATGGAGGAAGGATCCAGACAGCACCGCTTAAAAGCATAAAGATAGAGCAGCAAATCAGTGTCCTTAGACTGATAAGAAAATCCACAAACTCTGCATCATTGTATAGCATAGTAAAGCTATCAAACAATTCAGATATTACTGGACTCCAAAATCACATCATCCTGGATCATGCCTAGATTCTGTATTTTGTTTCTTACAAACATGGTCAATGATCAGGAAAAACATTCAGGAGTCCTGCTTAAGATATAATTTTTTTCCAATAGAAGCTTCCTTGCACTTGATTCAGTTAAAATAGTTTTTGCTCTAGTTGCTGTTGTTGGAAATTTTTCCCATGGAGTTACTCCCAATACAACTGCAGTCCATTTTCATGATTTATATACAATTTTGGTTACCCTTAAATCTTATTAATAAGACTTATATTATCAGCAGGCACTGATTATAGAAATGTTAAATAAGAGTGGGTCTAATAATTACTCCCTTTGGATTCCTGCTTGAAACTGTTGTTTGTATTGATGTCTCAACATGAGCAATTACACTTTCAGGTGTTTAATTAAGTCAGTTGATAAGCTATTTTACACCTGAGCACAACTAATTCGATTTTGTTTAAAGTTTAAGATTAATGGAAGGCCTCAAAACCTCAATAAATTCAAAATGTGTTGCTTTAACGCAATTCTCTTTCTCAACCCAATGACTAGTTTATTGATATAGTCCCTTAATAGGAAACAAATATATTGATAACATTATCTATCTTAATATTGCAGAGTTGCTGTCCTAAGCAGATTTACCTGGTAATTTAGAAGAAGGTTATACTATTTTAAAAAAACCCTCAAATCTCAGAAAGAATTAATGTGTTGTTGTTTCCCCATCATTCATATTTCTTGGAGTGCACCCAATGAGATAAGTCTCTTGTTTCCTCTAGTGCTAAAGCTTATGATGAGGTTCTCCACATCCAATATACTACAACTTGCCATGAGAATAAGAATTCCAAAAGCATCATGGTATCAGCCTGAGATATTATGCAGTTGAAAAATAACTTGGAGTTTCTCTATTAAATGGGAGATGAGCAGTAGTCCAAAGGTTTATGAGAGGATACAATGGAACCAGACTTTCCAAGTGGGAGAAAATGGCAATGGGATTCCAAATGCTTTATATTGCATTAGACAGGTAGTTCTCCCTAAGTTTCATTTTCAAGGCTGTGGATGGCCAGAAGATGACATAATGGAACTTTGCCTAGTCAAGTGACACCAAGAGGCAATTGTATTCCATCTGGCTTTATTCTCAAAGTGACCCACTTCTTGAAGATGAGCAATTAATCAATTCAGCATAGATTTAGATGCCTTCCCTTTTGATTGACCTGTCTGATATTGATGAACATAAATCACTGGGACCTGATGGACTGTACCCCAGAATGCTGAAGGATCTGGCAGATGACATCTCAGAACCACAAAAACCCTAGAGCACCGGGGAACTACCAGAGGATTGGAAAAGAGCAGATGTGGTTCCCATCTTCAAAAAAGGGGGGGAAAATAGACCCAGGAAACTACAGACCAATCAGCCTAACATCAATACCTGGGAAGATACTGGAAAAGATAATCAAAAACAGATCTGCAAATATTAGAAACAAACAAAGTTTGTTAAAAACAGATCATGTCAAACCAATCTTATTTCATTCTTTGATCAGGGGACAAAATTGATGAACAGCAGAATGCTGTGGACATGGTATATTTAGACTTCAGCAAGGTATTCAACAAAGTAGACCACAACCTAGTTCTTGGAAGACTTTAAAAAAAGTGGGAAAGACAGCATAACCATCAGATGGATTTTCAGCTGGCTGAGAAACCACACTCAAAAAGTAGCCCTTACATCTACAGAGACAGAGGTAAGCAGTGGGGTACCACAAGATTTGTCTTAGGCCCAGTACTCTTCAACATCTTCATAAATGACCTAGATGAGGGAATAGAAGGGGAACTTATCAGATTTGCAGATTTTTTATTTTTATTTTTATTTTTATTCCATTTATATCCCGCCCTTCTCCGAAGACTCAGGGCGGCTTACAAGCTTAGCAGTAGCCTTCATTCTATGTATATGCCTGCTTATTAGGGCTTTCACACACACCCCAAGCAGCATTATTACACAGTCAGCTTAATTGCCCCCAACAATCTGGGTCCTCATTTTGCCTACCTCGGAAGGATGGAAGGCTGAGTCAACCTTAAGCCTGGTGGGACTCGAACCTGCACTAATTGCAGGCAGCTGGTGTTACTTAAGGAGGCATTAGCCCACTGCTCCACCAAGGCTCTTATGACATTAAGCTGGCAGGAAGGTTGATAGGTTCAAGATCCAGAGTGATCTTGACAAACCTGAACACTGGGCCCTAGCTAACAAAATTAAGTTCAACATAGAGAAAAGTAAAGTCTTACACTTAGGCAAAAAAAAAACCAAAGTACACATATAGATTGGGTGAAACCAGTCTTAATAGCAGCAACTATGAGAGGAATCTTGGAGTCAGTGGACAATCAATTAAATATGAGCCAACAGTGTCCAGCAGCAGCCAAAAAAGCCAACACAATCCTAAATTGCATTAACAAAAGGATTCAATCAAGATCACATGAGGTACTAATACCACTCTATAAAACCTTACCAAGACCACACCTAGAATACTGCAATCAATCACTATAAAAAAGATGTTGAGACTCTGGAGAGAGTGCAGAGAAGAGCAACAAGGATGATTAGGGGACTGGAGGCTAAAACATATGAAGAACGGTTACAGAAACTGGGCATGGCTAGTCTAGTGACGAGAAGGACCAGGGGAGACATGATAGCAGTTTTCCAATATTTGAGGGGCTGTCACAGAGAGGAGAGGGCCAACCTATTTTCCAAAGCACCTCAAGGCCAGACAAGAAATAACAGATAGAAACTGATCAAGGAGAGATTCAATTTGGAAATAAGGAGAAATTTCCTGGCAGTGAGAACAATCAACCAATGGAGCAGACTGCCTTCAGATGTTGTTGGTGCTTCTTCACTGGAGGCTTTCAAGAAGAGACTGAATTGCCATCTGTCAGAAATGGTGTAGGCACTCCTGATTGAGCAGGGGGTTGGACTAGATGACTTACAAGGTCCCTTCCAACTCTTCTACTCTATTCTACTCTACTCTACTCTACTCTACTCTACTCTACTCTACTCTACTCTACTCTACTCTACTCTACTCTACTCTACTCTATTAAGTGCAATTTGTGAATAAGAAGATTTAGTTTCCCTGAACACTCAGTTGAAATGGGGGTAGGAGGCAGGAATGGCATATTTAGATTTTGCTCATCAATGAAACATCAAAAGCATTTAAGATGTGCTTTGTATAAAATGATTACCCTGGAAACATTTGATTTCAGAAAAAATACTTTGCCTTTATGGCAACCATCAGAATTATTCAGGGAACTGAAAAATTGGAATGACTAGTTACCTAGCAGTATGAAATTATTTCAGACAAATATGAATCTTATGACTATAAAATAATGCTATCAAAGATTATTCTGAACATGTGCTATACTGTGATCAGGGATGGACAAATCTGTCAGTTTTGGTTCCACTTATTTTCTTCTTTTTTCCAGCAGTATGTTTAGCTTGATGCATTTCTTCATCTATAAAAATAGATGCAAAAACACACCAAGCTAAACGTACTGCTGGAAAAATCAGCATAAATGTATTTAGATTTTATTTATTTAAAGTCCATAAATAAATAAACTCATTTGTGCATGGATCAGCTGGGTTTAGAAAAAAATGACATAGATGTTGATTATGATTTTAGCATATAAAGGTAAAGTTTCTTATATATACATATACATACACATACACATACACATACACATACACACACACACACACACACACACACACACATATATATACATATATATACATATACACTTTTTTATTGATTTTCCAATATTACAATAGTATCTTTAAAAAGCAACGTGGTGTCTGGGTTACAATAGTTCCATTTCGTACAAATACATATTATTACAAATCTCCAATTTATTATAACCAGAATTTCCTCTCTTTATTCCTTTAATACATATTATCTCTTATCTAAATAAACATATTTCTTATTTTTATCCATCAGTTTATTAAGTAGTTTTCTTACATTTATCAATACTTTAATATATTTTATATTTTAACATTCTATCTTTAAGACATCAAACACCTTATATATTTTTCAAGCTTTAATTTTGCATTAATATTAAAATTAAACGCTTGAAAGTTTCTCAATTTTATATTTCTAGGTGACCTCCCTTCGCTTTGCACCATTTCTAATACCTGGTAATATAGATACACTTCTTATTTATTTCATTTCCATATCAACAAGTTGATAAAACAATATAATATTCTTGTTTTCATTATAATTTCCACATATTAAAAATTAGCTAAAAATTTCTCCCATTTCAACATTTAATACATCCTTTCATCTTTCATATCACTACATCCAAGGTAAAGTTTCTTTTGACCTGAACTCAATTAGAAAATGAACTCAGTCTGGGGAGTTACCATCTTTAATTCTTGTCAAGTGTAACACTCCTTCAGACACACTTGGGGAGGAACAACAGGTGGCACCTATGGCCAGAGATCCTTTGTACAAATTCTTCTTGTCCACCAAATGTACCACTCATGGTTATCGTCACTCATGTTGTAGTCACTTCCCATTTGGACTTCTGCAACATTCCCTTGATGGAGCTGCTCTTGAAGACTATCCAGAAATTTCAATTGGTTCAGGATAACATGCAAGCTTGTATACCTATTTCTTTATGCATGTATTCATTTATTAGATTTGAATAGCCACCTGTGTCAGGTGTGTGACTCTGGGTTGCCCACAATAATTAAAAATAACAGTGATATTAAAATTATAAATAACTGCAACAAACATACAACCATATTTAAACTACAATTAAAAGCTCAGTTAAACACAAATATAATCACAGTCAGGAGGTGGATGCAACCACACTTAGTACAAACCCTGAAAAGATTCACCTTTGCTATAAGACCTCCAGGGATAGATGACACTGCCCTAAAGGCCATCATTATTGGGACCAATCTAAGTCCTGGGGCAGGGGAATGATGTTCCAAAGGAGTGGAGGAACCCATCAAATGCCTCTCCTGCTTGATTAGATGGAACAGGTTGATGTAACCAGGAAGGGGTGGTCTGTCAAATATTCTCATCCCATGCCATGTCGGGCTTTATAGGTTATTACCATATATGTACATACATGTTTTATAATTGCTAGTGCCAGCTAGTTCTAGAATTTTAACCTTGTTCTTCAGGATGCTGAATTTTGCTTTTCTAGATTACCATCATCACTATCTCCTTAAGGTTGAATAATGTGTCAGCATCTCCCAACGTCAAGCCAAATTTCTATATACTACATCTAGATTTCTGATTCTATCAGTACAAATGTCCCAACTGTCAAAGTTCCTTGACTGGGGACTGATTCACTCATTCACTATTTCATTCATTCATTCATTCATTCATTCATTCATTCATTCATTCATTCACTTATTTATTTTTTGTTCTCCTGTGATATCCCTTATTGCTTGTCATCAGTTTAGCTAATAAATGTCAAAAATCATTAGGGAATGTTGGGAGAGGCTGATAAAGTGTCATTAATCACAAATCCTGTGGTTTATTAAGGACATTGCTGCTTAGCCTTGGAGATAGTTCAGCAGATTTTGTGGAATTTATTAGGAGTGTTTGATATGATCCCTGGACCATAATTTGAAATGTCTGCAGCTGCTTTGTTGTTTCAAGGAACAAATCCACAAGGCATTATTGTGCAGGCCTAGTAGTTTGATAGCTCCATGCTGTCATAATAATGCATTCTTTTTTATTTATCTCAAGCAACATCTGATGGATTCTGTCACTATTGTTTAACTCTAAAATGACTGAATTTAAACACAAACTTCAGTTGAGCAATATCATATATAAAGATAGTCCTCATATAGTGACCACGATGGCTCCGGCAATTCCATCATTAAGCAAAATGATTTCTAAGTGAAACTGCCTCTACGGTTGCTAATGTTCTTACTTCATCTTACTTCCTTTGCTTTACACAGCTGGGAAGGTGATAAATGTGGAAATCAGTTGCAAAATTACCATTTTGTCACTATTTTAACTGTGAACGGTTACTTTAAAAAGGCAATCACTAAACAAGGACGAGGGACGCAGTGGCTCAGTGGGTTAGGATGCTGAGTTTGTCGATCAGATGGTCGGCAGTTTGGCGGGTCGAATCCCGAGTGCCACGTAACAGAGTGAGCGCCTGTTACTTGTCCCAGCTTCTGCCAGTCTAGCAGTTTGAAAGCATGTAAAAATGCAAGAAGAAAAATAGGGACCACTACGGTGGGAAGGTAACAGCGTTCTGTGCGCCTTTGGCATCTAGTCATGCCAGCCACATGATCATGGAGACATCCTCGGACAAGCACTGGCTCTTCAGCTTTGAAACGGAGATGAGCACCGGCCCCTAGAGTCGGAAACGACTAGCATGCATATGCGGGGGAACCTTTTCCTTTACCTTTAAACAAGGACTACCTGTATGTCAAATTACAGTCTAATATGCATATGTACTGACTCCTAAAGGGAGTCAGGTTTAATTTAATGTATCTTTTCTATTTAACATATTTTATTAAAAAGCATAAGCTTTCCTGAGCTGCAACTCATTTTATGAGAGGCATGGTGGAGTGGCTAAACTGATGCAGCTTTAATATTTTTTAAAGTCTTTTCTTTTTTCTTCTTCAGGGGACTGAAATGAAAATTTCAGGCAGATTAAAGCCAGATTTAATTGAAGCTTCTGTGAGCTTTTGCACTGCTTACTAACAGCTTTATGACAGATCCTCTCAGCACTGCATCTGCTCTCCCATTCAGATATATAGGCAGATTTTCTTCAAGATTTTACCATTTTTTACAATTTGTTATTTGGTATCAACTCATTGACAAGCTGTCATTGTCCTGAACAGTTAAGTAGTAGTCTTGATTAGGTGAACTAGATTAGCTAGCCAACTTGGCCTAAAGACCAATATATTTTATAGATCAAATATTCAGGAGCATCTCTTCCATTTCAGCCAGAAACAATCAACTGCATCACAGATACAAAATCAACATTGTGATTGCTACTGAGGGGATATTCCCATTGAATATCCCTTTCTCTTTGTAGAAACAAGTCACTTGTTTGAGATGGGCAGCCATACAAACTGAATAAATAAATACATCAGTAATAAACCGATTTGTGAATTTAGGCATGGGTGTTTGCCTCCATAAGGTGTAAAAGGTAAAGGTAAAGGTTCCCCCGCACATGCGTGCTAGTCGTTTCTGACTCTAGGGGCCTGTGCTCATCTCCGTTTCAAAGCCGAAGAGCCAGCATTTGTCCGAGGACGTCTCCGTGGTCATGTGGCCGGCATGACTAAATGCCAAAGGTGCACGGAACGCTGTTATCTTCCCACCGTAGTGGTCCCTATTTTTCTACTTGCATTTTTACGTGCTTTGTATCCGAAAACAACAGGTATTTGACATACTGTATTTTAAAGAAAGGAAGTTTCAGTGAAATCTGGCTTTACTTTGCCTGAAATTTTCATTTCATTCCCCTGGAATAAAGAAAATAATCAAAAGAAAATATTAAAACTGCCTCAGTTTAGCCACTCCAACAGCTTAGAAAAGCTTAAGCTTTTTAATAAATTATGTTAATTGGAAAAGATGCATTTGATTGAATCAGACTCCCTTTGGGGTCAGGATATTTCTGGAATCTCAAATCAGAACTGTGTGCTCTTAAGTGGGCTTCATAAATGGAATGACAAAATTAATTTCAAACTTAATTTTAAATTCAAAACCTAAAAAAAACCCTGCATGGATAATATGGTTTTCAAACACTACAGTTCCATTTCTCTTTTCTAGAACACTTCAGTATGAATTTTGCTGTTCTGTCCAGCTTGGCTTATAAAAGAGCACTGATTTTTAAAATAATAATAATAATAATAATAATAATAATAATAATAATAATAATAATAATAATAATAATAATAATGTATTTCAGTTTAGATAGTTTGGGGACTTTGGTATAGCTATTCTTTATTTTTCTCATTGTTTCTTTGAAATATAATTTAATACACAAGTCAGGAAGGAATTGGGCCAAATATACAACCTGTCTTCATTCCTTCAGGCCATAAGGAAACAGCTTTGGGCTCATAGGGAAAACTGATGTTGAGTATTCAGACACAGCTCATTGGATGGGATGTGTTGTGTGAGAAGGGGTAGATGAATAATTGCCTTGACTCCACACATGGAGTATGCTCCATCCAATGGGTTCAGTCAAAGCCACCAAAAATGTCATGAACCACAAGGTTACTTCAACAGATAATCTATCATTAAACATTTAAATGTTTCAGTTTCCAAGTCAATTTTTTATTAGGTCATGAACAGGCTTTAAACTATCTAACATCATCCAATATAGCATGGACCTTTTGGGAAGAAATCCTAGAGTTATCTACACAATCATGGCTTTCATCTTTCTCTTTAAGGTTTCACCTTTTGGTCAATATCTAGAGAGAATGTAGAATATATGCAGTTTACCTGAACTAAAATGCCCTCCGAATCTTCACTTTGGAACAGATTTGAAGACAAAGACACTCTTAGAAGCTGCCAATGAACTGCAAATGAGACATTCTCTTGCTCACATGCTGAATTTCATTTGTTGGAAAACTGCCTTCAAATTGGTCATTAGCAAAATAATAGACCACTCAATTTCAAATAAAACAAAGCTAATAATCTTTTACAGTAATCCTCTGGAATTGTACAATGCAGGAACTAATTTCCAACTTCAATAGAGTTCTATAGAAATGTACTATCCTTGCAGGTTTAATCTAACAAAGTACATTAGTTTGGTGGCCTCTCTGAAACTCCAACAAGCCATAGAAAATACTACAGTATTTTACAGTAGTATTTTACAGTAAACCCGTGTTTTGAAGAGGAAAAAGAAAGAAGAAATGCCATGTATATCTGTCTGTAGAGAAAGAAAAAAGGGATAAAGGCTTCAAAGCAGCCCTCAGTGCCAGGAAACTATTAATAAACTAACCTGATTTAGCATGAACTTTGATGTAGCCTTCATTTAGGTCTTACGTGTATTGAAAAATATATTGACAGTTGGATGATATCTAGATACTGTCCATCCCAGAGTTATTATAAACCTTAAGTCCAATTTTCTAACCTTTTCTCTTGTTTCAAAAGGCCAATTGTAGCTTTCTCCATTGCAAGAAATAAAGCCTGTATCTGATCAATGGCTTCAGTTTCTTCTCACAGCTGATGGTGCCTTCTGATAAAATAAGATGGTAAAGAAGCCAAGCAACAACCATATTACTGGCTGTGGCTGTTGGAGCTTCATATTTATTCTTTGCTTTTTAGTGTAATAAGATAAAGAAGGGAAAAGAGTCAGGTTGCCTGCCTGCCACTCCTATTGTTCTTAAAAATAAGGGGGGGGAGAGGAAGGAGCAACTATGGTGAATGGGTAGATCTTCAGTGAGATAATGTTTAGTTGCTTTCATCTGTACATGGCACAAAATCTTATTGATTTCAATGAACATAAGTTTACGTAAGTTTAGTAAGATTGCAACATTACTCTGCTATAACCAGAAATTGGGTACCTTTCTTCTACTTTAGTACTTTCTAATGTATTTTACCCAGTGCTTTTTTGTGAAAGAAAAAGGTGCTGGAACTCACACATGTCATACAACCCGCCTTGCCTACCCTACAAGGTTCCATCCAAAAAAGGTGCCAGAACTCCGTTCTGAGCGTTCTATGACAAAAAAAGCCCTGATTTTACCAGGAATTAATATGAGATGGCTCTATGGATTAGCAAGCAGTCCAAACTGAAGCCTTGCACTCTGATTCCAGAAGCGAGGAAAGGTGACACCGATAGAGGTTGAAATATTGCATACTGTATGTACCTGTGGATGTTGTGACTCCAATCTTTAAGCTCTGATCACTCAGCCTTTAAATTCCAACCAATTCTTTCCACTTTGATTTGGTTTCATACACGATGATTGTATTATGAAAAGCAGGAAATCAACAATACTGGCAGAGAAATGAGAGTAGAAATGCTGAGAGCTGGAAGATGTGTGTTATTAAAGTGAGTGCAAATAAAAAAGCAATCCAAGAATACGTCATCTTCCATAGATTCTAGAGATAAAATTGTTTTGCACTTCCCCGATTGCCCTGAAATAGGAGTCTCACAAACAAAATGTCAACCTTCTAAGGCAAAAATGCTCAAAATAATGTTGTAGCAGCAGAAATTATTCTGTATGAATTTTTTCTAGTCTGACATCTCAGTGCAATGTTTTCATGACCTTATATTGTTGTATTATTAAGTAGATCATTACAGAAAAATCGACATTCCCCACAATAGAATGAGTATAAAGGAACAGAATCCTAAAGACAGCATGTGTGTAACTAAACAAAGGAGCTGTGACCAAAGCAGAATGCTGCATGGATTAAGGAAATGGGGTAAAGGTGGAACATCTTCGTTCCAGAAGAGTTTTGATAGCATGAAAGATAGTTTGAAGAGAAAAGGGTACTAGAAACCAAGTTTTAGGTCCCATTTCTAAGATTGAAGAATAGCATGGTAGAGAAATGCTAATCTCTTTATTTGTTATATGAGCAACTTCCTGGGTGAACTTTAGTATGATATTCAGTCTCACAAAGGCACCAGTTCCTTCCATTATTTCATTCAATCAATGAAGTGAGAATGATAGAAGGTGGGAACAGATCTGTGTCTGAAGTTTCTGCAAAGGCAAGAATTATTAAATAATCCAAAATGGGAGGCTAGCAAAAGTTATATATGTAGGTCTTGTCATATTTGGGTCTTTTCCCATGTAGGATTGATAGTGTCTTGGTGATGTTTCAACGAGGTCCCACTCGTCATCTTCAGGCTGGTGTCTTCGGTTTCGTGCTTGTACGAGCGAAGCGTGATCGGAGCTGCCATCTCTCTATAAATACTGGAGATCACGCTTTGCTTGCACAAGCACGAAACCGAAGACACCAGCCTGAAGATGATGAGTGGGACCTTGTCGAAACGTCAC